>NC_040040.1:46007023-46077156 GCF_003713205.1 Coffea eugenioides
ACTCTATTTTTGAATTCCTGTGATGACTTGAGCACTTAAGTGGATTTAGCCAAATGAAAATGTGATGATTTCCACCATGCATGTTGATTTGTACCTTCGGATGGCATAGTGAAAGCCTGCAGAAATTCTGGTTAGATATAAAGCTCCTGCCGTGAGCTTGATGCACTTGTTTTATTTTGGCTGCTGAATGGGTCTGGATTTGGACAACCTGAGCATGAAAGATGTTTATCTAACTGGATTTTGGATGATTATCAGGATTAGAGTCTTGCATGTGTTAAATTTCGCAATCAAATGGTGAAAACAAAGCTGTGGAAAATTCTGTCTTGGCTAGAAAATTTTGCCGTGAGCTTGCTTGGAGTAGTGCAGCTTAAATTGGTTTTGATTTTTGTAATTTGGGCTTATAATCATAAATATGCAGCTAATAATGAGTACTTAGGCCCTGCATGTAGCCAATCAGTTTGATAAAACAGAGGAATAAAAATTCAAAAGTGCAACCTGCCTTAAGGCAAGATCATCCGGACCAAACAGAAAAATTTCTGGAAATTTTGATGGTTATGGATATTATTTGAACTTGATTTCTGAGCTGGAAATATTCATATGCTAGCTTGATACGTGCATAAGGAATTTAAGAGTTTATAAGCATGTCCAAACCAGAAAATGAAATGAAAATAGAAAGCTCTTAACATAATGATTCAACCGAGGTAAATTCAGATTCATGCCCAAGCACTTGCTGGAAAATGCATTTCAACTTGCCAAATCAGTTTTATATGTTCCAGATTTTTCAACTTGCTGAACGTATTTTATTTGTGTTTGCACTGGATTTTGCTCAGTTTTTCTTTCTATTTGTTTGGATGATGGCTTGCCGCCTAGTTTAAAGCCTTGTGTTTGGATTTGATTGTGTTTGAAAGCTGGATTTTGTAAAGTGCCGAGTTGCAGAAAGTTTGCTGCGGTTTTTTTCTATTTCATTCTTTTGCTGTTTAGTTTTCTTTCTACCTTGGATGATTAGCTCCTTCGTTGTTCTTGTTGGTTTGGAGTTAAGTTAAGCAGCTTGTTAATTAGTTAGAGTTAAGATGTTGTTTTGAGAAATATCTAATCAAAGCTTTGTATTTGAATTATAAATCTGGTTTGCACAATTGAAATGGAAAGAAAAGATGCGGTTGGAAAAAATATGCTGAATGCATAAGCTGCCTTCTGTCTTTGCATTAGTTTTCTTCTATATTTGAGTTTGTTTGAATTCTGAATGTGTGTGTTATGATGTTTAGATTAACTTTGAATGTTTGGTTGAAAGATTTTTGATCAAAATGAGTGTTGAGGTTGATATCTGTTCATGAGAATGCAAGTTGCGATGGTTTCTTGGATGCAGAAATATTTGTTTTGGTTGCAGAATGTTTGCTCACGTAGCTTGCATGAACCTGCATAGAACTTGCATGATTTCCTTATAAGTGGTGTTGGTTGGGATGTGAAAGATATGTGCTTCGTTGCTTAGTTCAAGTTTCTTTGGAGATTAGATGGGAAGTTGTGATCAAAGAACTCCTGAAATCTGCATTTGGAACCAGAAATTGCCGAAAAGATGTTTGCTGCACTTTGTCTCTCGTTTTTGCTGTTATTACCTGCTTCCTTTGAGTGTAGTGGAGAAAGATACTTGACTCACAGTAGCGAATTGGTCAAACTTGATTTTAATAGGGATCTATTGCAGTCTACTTTTATTAATGTTATTACATCTATTTTCTTCTCAAAAGGTCCTAAGGAGGTGTTAAGATTCTTCATTTTTTTTTGACACCCTTGTTGATGGAAAATCTGTATTCCAAGGGGTTTAGTGTGTGTTTGGAGGATTTTTATATACCAAAGAAACAAGTTTCCTTCGTAGGTTGCATGTTTTTGCATGAAAAGAGTTCTTATAATAGCACTTTGACCCATCAAATTCCCTTTTATTCTACAAAGACCCAAATATGTATTGTTTTCTTGCAATTGAGTCCTAAGGTATTTGCAATTTGAACCATTATTTGGCTTTTATTATTTTTGGGACCTTTGAAATGCTTAAATGTTTCAATTGGATTTGGATGTTTGGTAATAGTTGCATTTGGGTCCTCGATGTTTTGCTATTTTAGAAATTGGATCAATGATTCGTTTTTGCTTGAGAATTATGCATTATTTGGCCATTTTTAAGTTGCAATTGAAGAAAGTTTGATGTTTTGGTGGGCTCAGATTATTTAGTTTATATCTTATCACTAAATTGGTGCATTAATCTTTTGTTTTTGGTGATTTTAGCCTAAGTTAGTCTTTTCTTGGGTGAATCTAGCCAAGTTGAGTTTGTTTACTTCCTTAGTATCACCAACGGGGAGGTATAATCTCTTTTACCCCTTTTGTTTCTCTCCTATGTGGACTAATGTGCTAATTGGAAGTTGCATGTCTACTTGCTTTCCTAGCCTCTCCTTATTTCTTTTCATTTATTTCATTTACTTTTGATTTTTATTAATGGGGTATGTGTACACCTCTTGGCTTGTAATAGATAGGGCGTAGTAAGTAATTTGGTCCATTTTCCCTTCCCCCATTTGTTTTAGTTAGCCCATGTAATAGTTTCATTTGCTTTTGGGGTATTATTTGGTTTGCTATGTGTTTAATTTGCTTTATTAAGCTATTGCATCTAGTCGAGCATGCTAAGTGTTATGTGCTACGTGTTATAAGTGATTTTGCATGTCTACTTGCTTTCTATATTTATCAATGAATATGGTGAATGGAATGTACGTCACCACACTAGTCCAACGCTAGTGGTGGTTCATTGTCCCGTATTCCTCTAGTCCAAACGTTAGTAGGAATTCCTAGATATGGGCTAGTCCAACGCTAGACCCTTAGGGACCCTCCTCGCTAGTTCACATTCGCATGCTCCACTACATTTCATGCATTTTTTTTAGTTTTTATGGCATTTGGCATGTCCCTCTAACCTTTTCCCTTTCATTTTAGGCCTTTGCATTTCATGCTAGTTATAGGGTCCATTTGCCTGAGAAACCCCCTTGGGTAAGGGAAACAAGCGAGTGTGGCTTCAAAATAGCCTTAGTTTTTCCTTCTAATCAAAGGGAAAATTAAAATCACAAAAACTAGAGGTCATTCCCGTACCCGACCTGATGCATTCCTCTAAGTTCATGCATTTTCATATCATTTTCTCACTATTTTCCTCACTAATTATATATTTTAAATCCACATGTCATATTCACACACTTATTCACTTTCTTTACTTTTCACTTCACACATTGCACCTATTTTACTTATATATTTACTATTTTCATTCACTTGCACACGAGCATTTATATTTTTATTCATTTGCACACCTTCACTCTTATCTTATTACTTTTATCATTTTTCTCACTTCACACAAACTCACACTTTCACATGGCATGCATTCCACTCATTTTTCACGTCATTTAGGTTTAGGTGTGACCTCTCCAAAAGGATCATTATTGGGCTTCACAATTAATGTGATTGGCACCACTCAACCTTTGAAGAGAAATTTCCCCCCAATCCCCCTAGGTCTAGGGTTTTGCATTCATATAGACATATCCAATATGCGATACATACCTTGGGTAGAAAAATTAGGAAAAATTGGTTTAAGTCACGCAACTAGCCTTGGCTAGGTCGAAGGGGTGCCTTGGATTTTTATCCTTGCCTTCCCCTTCGTCAAATGTGACCCCCGATCCCTCTTTTGGTTACGTAGACCCAAAAGTTCTCAAAAAGGGTTTATTTACTTTTTTATTCAAAAACAAAAATCATTTTTGGGTGACTTGGTACACCCTAACTCTATACCAAGTGGCGACTCCATTTTTGATACAAAAAACCCTTTTGAACTTCACTTGGCCAAATCGTCGCATTCTAAGTCCCATGGCCTTTTACTTTTCATTTTGCACACGTTCACACATTACACACCACACATCACACATCACACATTCATCACACCGATCAAAAAGTGGGGCGCGACAGTTGGCGACTCCACTGGGGACTTCCTAAGTGGGTCCGAGCATTTGACTTAGCCATTCGTTTCCTTTTTCTACCCTTTTTATGCATTGCATTTGGATATTAGGGTTGCATTTTCCATTTTTAGGGCCTTTTGCCTCGCGCGCGTATTCAACTATTCCCTCACTCACGTACGTGTGATTGGTTGATTGGATGTATGTTTACTTGTTTATCTCGCGCTTGCATTGCATTTGGGGGGGGTGTGTGTCACCTTTAGAGCCTCGCGTGGTTCTCAACCCCTTCCCTCAAAATAGGGGAACACTTCATACGTGCACGTTTACTTGCTTTTATCCCATTTTATTTTATTTTTCGTGGGCTCTTTCCCACACCGCCTTGTAGGACTAGGAATGGTTTCTCTGGGTATGTGGATGGTGTGCTTTGCGCCCATAGCAATACCTAGGGGACCGCTCGAGCCACCGACCGAGGGTCTTGGGATTGATGACCCATTCCCTTAGGTCTGAAGGCTTGGGGACCTTTTAAGCCTTATCGAGTCTAGTCGCATTAGTGAACCCCAACCTCATGCATCCATGTTAGCATTTCCCTAGGATAGAGTCAGCCTCACCCTCTTTTAAGCACATTAGGCACGAGGGAAGGGGTTCCACCCCTTTTACTTGCTTTATTGTATTTCTTTTCTTAATTGCTCCCAATGTGTTATGTGTACTATCAATTGCACTAACCATTCTTTTGTTTTCTTGGCTTGCATTCATATGCCTTAGCAATAAGAGGCCTTTTTGGCACTTTTTTAGTGACTTACCCCACTAGATGACTCACATGTTTAAATTTCAGTTATTACACTTGATTTTCAATAAGTACATTTCATTTTAGACTTTTTCCCCCGATACGTTATTTATGTCCTTTAGGTCATATTTGTCACATATTTACATCGCTTTGATAAATGGCATCATACATTAACCCTAGAAAGGGAATGCCACATAGGGGATCCCGTGCTAGGAATAAACCACCCAATGTCTCGGATATATAATCCAAATGAGGCTTGCACGTTTACCTTTCTCGTACCATCCGAAGGGGTAGTGCACAAGGTAAGGTAAAGATCCGATCATTTTCATGAAGCAATTTTTGGAATATGAGCATCTAATAATCACTTTTTGGCCATTTTCTCAAAATTGGTAAAATTCCCTTGCGTAAAAGGACGTTAATTCGAAGAAAATTCACAAATGATTCCTCATTGTTGAGACGATAAATATAGAGGCCAAATTTTGATTTTAGAGGCTCATAGACCAAGGCATTGTAATGATTTCTTGAAACCACCCAGTGGGCGAATAATTCAATCGATTTTTGAACAAATCATCCATCTTATCCAATCCATTTTTTTCAATTCATTCAATTTTAGTACAATCTAATCATTTTTGAATAAATTCATTTCATCCAATTTACCCTTTTTAGGGTCTTTTGACCAATTTACCCTTTTTAGGGTCAATTTTTGACCAATTTACTTTGACCAATTTACCCTTTTTAGGGTCATTCGGTCGATTTTGAATAAATCGTCAATTCATTTGACCAATTTACCCTTTTTAGGGTCTTTTGACCAATTTACCCTTTTTAGGGTCATTCGGTCGCTTTTGAATAAATTATCAATTCATTTGACCAATTTACCCTTTTTAGGGTCTTTTGGCCAATTTACCCATTTTTAGGGCAACCGAGCCGATTTTTGAATAGATCAAGTTTCGTTCAATCTATTTGATCGATTTACCCTTGTTAGGGTGATTTGATTAATTTTGGATAAATTAAATTTCATTTAATTCATTTGACCTGTTTCCCTTTTAGGGTAATCCAGTCAATTTTTAATAAATTGTCAATTGACCAATTAGGGTTTCGATATCAAATTCCAAATTGGGAAATCTAGTCAATTTTTGAGAAAACCATCCATCATATCCAACTATTTAATCAGTTGGGTTTTTGACTCATGCTTCACTGAGGAAATTTGTCGACAAATTCCAATCTCTTCGATAGGAGTTCGTCAAGGTCAAACCCATGCGTTTTGCAAATCAAAGGTGATCAATCTATTCGGACTTGTCCTCATTTTGACAAATCCCTCGTCACTACAATGGTCAAATTTTTCAAATTATTTTTCACTCAATGAATTGATCAGATCCGTCAGGTATGGTATAGTGCTTACCCTAGAGGATTGCATTTTCATGCTAGGCCTACCCTTGGCATAAAAAGGGCTCCCCAATAGGACATGCATCCGAATTTTTTGGATAGTTACTAACTCTTGCCTTTTTCTTTTCCTTTTCTTTATTTTTATTGGAATAACTAAGCAAGGGTTGAATCTAAAGACAATTCCTTTCAAAATTCTCAGGTAATATTTAAATATAGCTTCTCGTCGAAGCCCCATCATAACGCGATCCCGTAGTCAAGCCCAGAGGAGTCGTGTAAACATGAGTTCACAACCGGAACAGTCAGATAGGTCTGCTACTACCGCTCAACCCGAGACTGCAAGTTCGGGGATTCAGTTGACTGAGATGCTTACCAAGTTTGGAGAGATGGCGTCTGAGATGGCCGCCCAAAGGAAGTTGAATGATGAGCTAATTAGCAGCGGAGTTCAACCCGAACCTGTACCCGCCAGACAGCCTGAGCAAGAGCCGTTTGTCCTACCTTCGGCCCATGCCACTGTTACTCCATCATTTCCTATTGCACCCGAAGAAACTTTCACCTATCCCACCACAAATTTGCCATACACTTACCCTCCTCATCCTTCATTTTTTCTTACTCACACGCGAGGTCCACCACCCCAAATCACTTCAAATATACCACCTGAGCCACATACCTTTTATTACCCTGCTGCTGAGCCATTCCTGCCGGACCATACTTTTCAAACCAAGCCAGAAATGGGGGAATCTTCCGCTCCCGTTGATATGAAGTTACTTAAGCGCCTTGATCGTTTTGATGAATTTATAAGGAAGAGTCAGGGGCTGAACAAACAAGGAGTGCTGGACTATGATGAGCTTTGCCTTTTCCCGAATGTGCAATTGCCTGAGGGGTTCAAAACTCCGAAGTTTAACAAGTACGATGGGACGGGTAATCCCAAGACACACCTCCGACTATTTGTTAACAAGTTGGGAAAGCCTGTAGACGACGAGAACCTGCCTCTAAGGTTGTTCCCGGAAAGTCTGGAGGGGGATGCCCTCGACTGGTACTCAAATTTGAAGCCCGAAGAAGTAAAAACCTGGATTGACTTGTCCAATGCTTTTGTAAAGCAATACGAGTATAACTGCGAGCTGGCTCCGACACGAACCACGTTGGAAGGAACAAAAAGAAAACCCTCCGAGGATCACAAGACTTATGCCAAGAGGTGGAGGAAAATAGCTGCCAAAGTCGAGCCACCGATGACTGAGGACGAAATCATACGCACTTTCATTAAAGCACATGATCCCCCGTATTTTGAAGAAATTTTCCGCATGACTGGATGCTCGTTCGCCGCCATTGTCAATAAACTTGAGGAGTACGATGACTTCGTGAAAGCTGGGAAGATTGTTAATGTCTCTGCCCTCAAATCCCAGTTGGATGCTTTGCAAGGACAGGGGACTAGTGAGAAGAACCCGCAATTTAAAAAGAAAGAGGGGGAAACTGCCTTCACCTGGAATCAAAACCCTGTCCCCAGACCCAGACCTCGACAATACCCTACCTACTCAAACCCTTACCCCTACTACTCAAATCCTCATCCTGTTTACCACACCAATATCACTCATCCTCGACCTCGCCCAAATTATGCCAACCCGCCTACAACCCCTTTCCAAATATCTCAACCAAGCTTTCAACAAGCTCGTCCTCGGCCTCCTTACCACCAAAGATTTTCCCCACCAAATAGACCTACCTACAACTATCCCCGACCCACTGAAACCTACAATCAAAGCCGTACCCGAACCTTCACCAACCTAGGCAGGCCTTTGGACCAATTGTATGAGCAATTGAAGGTTGTCAACAAAATAGGCGTGATTCCCCCTCCAACTTACCTTCATGGCATGCCTGCTGGGTACAATCCACATGCTATTTGTGCCTATCATTCGGGAGTACCTGGCCACTCAACCGCCGATTGCAGGGCACTTAAGCACAAAGTCCAAGACATGATCGAGGCAGGAGAAATAGTGCTAAGGAAAAGAGGTGAACAAGGGCCGATCATAAGTACAAATCCTTTTCCTGAACACCAGGACACCTTCGAGGCATCCACCTCCAACGACGAAATTTGAAAATCCTGAAGGAGCTTTGCACAATTTGGATGGCCGAGTATCTTCCCTCTCGAAGGGAATTTCGGTAAATCTAGGGGTTGTTATTTACTAAAGTTCACAAAAATCATTTCTTGCATATGTGAATAGCTTCATGAAAACATCTTTCGCAATTAAGTTTTTGTCTTGTTTCCGCTTTGATTAGTTTTTCCATTAAATGCACAATTTGTTTATTTGATTATTGTCCTGAATTTTAATTCTTTTAAATGGCCAAAGATGAAATTATTTGACCCTTTGAATATCACTGTTCTGGATTCCGATAATACCATTCATCCAAAAGTCCCTTCATTAAGAAATTCCTTCATTGAAAAATCCCTTCTTTGAGAAGGCCAAAAAATCCCTTCATTAAAAATCCTTCGTTGAAAAATCCCTTCTTTGAGAAGGTCAGAAATCCCTTCGTTGAAAAATCCCTTCTTTGAGAAGGCCAAAAAATCCCTTCTTTGAGAAGGCCAAAAAATCCCTTCATTAAAAATCCTTCATTGAAAAATCCCTTCATTAAGAAAGCTCTTCATTGAAAATCTTTTCGTTAAGAAAGCCTTTCATTAAGAAATCCCTCCTCTGCCAAGTTCTAAGCTGATTGGTTAAAGCAGCGTCACCGACGATTGATTTTGATGGATGAAAAGCAGTTGAATGTCGTATGGCCTGTATTCATAACAAAAAAGGTCCGCCTCCGAGCCTTTAGAGAAGGAGGACAAAGAGTTAAAGCGAGATTTGCCAATGCAAGATGAAATCAAAGACGAATTTGGCCTAAACTGGTAAGGCCATTTGTCATTCAAAAAGGTGCTACCGAGTGGAGCACTTATCCTTGAAGAGATGGACGGACAAACAGTCTCTCAACCTATCAACTCAGACATGTGTAAGAAGTTTTATTTCTGATTATGCAAATTTCTTTTGGAAATCATGCAAGGGGCGAAACAAAAGTCAGGCCATCTTCTTTTCCAATCAAAACATTTCATCCCTAGTCATCCCTTTTGAGCTATCAGAACAATAATTTTTTCGTTTGGCAGCCCCTGAGGATTGCAAGCCCCACACTGGGGCAAATTCATTGTGAACAGAGACGATCAGAAAGAAAAGGTAAAACCCCACACTGGGGCAAATTTATCTTTGAAAGAAAGATGGAAGACAATAAACCCCACACCGAGGCAAATTTAGCTTTGAAGAAAAATGCAAAAAGTGAGGAAAATGCAATGAAAATGCAAGGAGAGAGAATTCAATCGAACTGGGGCAAATTTCCCTCAGTTTCGTTCGAAATTGAAGATGATTTCAAATGATGTAATCTCAGGTTATTTCACCTCTCATAAGAGCAAATTGTTTTCAAGCCTTAACTTTTCTTGAAATACCCCACCTGACCCCATTACAAAAGCCCAAAGTCCTGGCTTTCGTCACTTGCTGTATTTCTATTGGAAAGTTTGCTAATCAACTGACAAGTGATGTCCATAATGCCTTCGCTTAATCTTACAAGGGAAGTGCATTTTACTGATGTCAGAAATCTTTAACTCATACTCCTGAGGCGATTATGGTTGAGCTTTTCCATTGCTTCCTTAGGTAAAAACCCAAAGGGCACCTCAAAAGAAAAAAAAAAGGAAAAAAAAAGAGAAAAGGCAAAACAAAACAAAAAAGGGGGGGCAACCTTGGTGAAAACCCGAAAGGGCACCAAGGTAGGTTTTTTGCAGCATGCGAGCACGAGGAGGAACGGCTGGCGACCTGGTTCATTTGGATTTCTCCTCATTTTTTGTCATCCTTCTACCAATGTTGGATTCCAGAATAAAGATATCCAGAGATTTGAACATAACATCTGTTGGCCAAAGTTGTGTCATTTTTTGTAAAATATTCTTTTGCAAATACATTCTGATGAAACTCATTTTTCCTCAATTGCTTGTATTCATGGCATTTTGTAGGATTAAGCACAATTGGTCGTGTTTTGCATTCTTTTTCATTCATGCATGACGTGTGAAGCTACTTTGCATGCATCATTTTTGGGTCAATCGAATTTTGGTGAATAACAACCCCCGCGGTTTATTCAAAGCATACTTGGACGCAATCATTTCTTAAAAGGGGTTAAGGTTCAACAAAGCTAGGTACGTAGGCTTCACAATATGGCAAAATGCATACCCGGTCAGTGTGGGAAAAGCAGTGACGTTTGGAAGCGACAAATCTAACTAAGTCAGATGCCGCAGCAAAAGTTGGCGAAGGCATCAAAAGACTCATGTTTACACGATTCTCAAGGGCAAACGACTCAAATGATGGTGGCATTTTTCTTTGTTTTTTTTTTTTGTTTATTTTGTTTTCTTTTGCAGGAAAAGTTTCGTGCATAAAAACAGTCTCCCTTCGCACTGGGGCAAGTATCGGAAAAGAGTCTCCAGTGAACAAAGACGGGTCGGAAGTGTCACGAGCAAATTTACTCAAAAGATGCAACAACATGGCAATGTGGAATCAACTATAGGAGCAGATGCAAAGACTAAATCTCTACTGCGGCAAAATTTTGAGCTATTTTCAGGTAAGTATACTGGAATTTTCCATGACTTCAAGGGCTTATTCGGGTCAGTCCCATGATCAAGAGCATTTTCGGGTCAGTCCCATGATCAAAAGCATTTTCGGGTCAGTCCCACGATCGAAAGCATTTTCGGGTCAGTCCCGCGATCAAGAGCATTTTCGGGTCAGTCCCACGATCAAAAGCATTTTCGGGTCAGTCCCATGATCAAGGGCTTATACGGGTCAGTCCCACGATCAAAAGCATTTTCGGGTCAGTCCCATGATCCCGGGTCAGTCCCACGATCAAGAGCTTATTCGGGTCAGTCCCACGATCAAAAGGATTTTCGGGTCAGTCCCATGACCAAAAGCTTTTTCGGGTCAGTCCGATCAAAAGCATTTTCGGGTCAGTCCCTCGATCAAAAGTTCATTCGGGTCAGTCCCTCGATCAAAAGCTCATTCGGGTCAGTCCCTCGATCAAAAGCATTTTCGGGTCAGTCCCTCGATCAAAAGCTCATTTGGGTCAGTCCCACGATTCAAAAGCTCATTCGGGTCAGTCCCATGATTCAAATATTATTCGGGTCAGTCCCACGATTCAAAGCTTATTCGGGTCAGTCCCGCGATTAAAGCTTGTTCGGGCCAGTCCCATGATTTGAATTTCCTTCTCTAGTCAGTCCCAATTTTAAATTTCTGCTCGGGTCAGTCCCGTTTTAATTTCCTGTTTGGGTCAATCCCATTTCAAAAAAAAAAATGTGTTAAAGAGGTCGATCCTCATTTCAGAAGCGTCCATTGCAGCCGAATAACACAGGTAAGTATTTGGTGTCTACTTCTTTGTCTCAAGTTTTTTCAAAACTCAGACAAAGAGGGGCAAACTGTAGACACCAAATTTTGGTGTAATTTCATTTGCTGTTTATTTTTAATTTTTTCATTTTAGTTTTATTCGATTTTTAGTTTTAGTTTCTAGTTTTATTTTTATTTTTAAGCTGTTAGCATAGAATCTCTTGGAAAATGAATGAAAATGAGAAAGTGAAAAGAAAAGAGGAGAGAAAAGAAAAAAAAAGAAGAAAATTGCCCACAAAATATGTTTTATGTCTTCTAAATTCAATCTTTTGGCATTTTGTTTATTTTTGTTAAGTTATTTTAAAAAAAAAAGAAGAAAAAGAAAAAAAGAGAAAAACGATGAAAATGGGAAATGGAAAAGAAATGGAAATTGCACTTTATTGTTCTAGTTTATTTTTCATCAAATGTTAATTATTTTGTTTTGGTTATTTCTTTTTATTATTATCAATTTTGTTTGTTTCAAAAAAAAAAAAAAAAAAAAAAAAAACATCTCCATAACCACGGCACCCACTTCATTCATTCCACTTCAGATATCAAACCACAACTGCACCTCATCTTCATTGTAGCATCCGAGAGCAAGTGAGTGAGAGCTGCTCCTCGTGAGTATCGACCAAAGGAAGAAGCCGCGAGCTGCAATTCCATTTCGTTCCTGCCCTGTCCGTAAGCTGAGGAAGAGATCAGGGAACCATCAACTCCATTTGCACCCAACTTCACGGTTGCAACATCACCAGCTTCCACCTCCCTTATTCACGACTTGTCTTCCATTTCAGCAACTCCAAGATTCCACAACACCATTCCATTTCATTTCACTCCCTGCCTTGGTATGAACGACGAGAGGAAATCAGAGAAAGTGCTGTGTGAGTTGCGGCCTTGAGCTGTTCGAGAGAGGGTGAAAGCAAGAGATAACCGTGCGAGCTTCTTTACCATCCCCTTCATCACTGCCCAACTATCCATTTTCCCTCCTCATCTGCACCCAGCTGGGATCAATCCAACAATCAACGCCACGGTCTGCAATAGCTGAACCCGAACCAACCATACCAAGCTCACCAGCGAGCCGAGGAAAAATTTGGTAGCTGCTAGTCGCACAACTTGAACTCTCAAGCCGAGGTAAAATCTGGTCCTAGATTAACTAACTATAGGTAGATGATGCTGTTTATAAACTTGCATGTAATGGTTAGGCACTTGGATGATGAAATCAAAGGATAAGAAATCTGATTTTTGACAGAGATGGTTCGGCCGAGAGCTGAAATGAAAATGCAGCATTAATCTTGCTTATTTGGAGTAATCTGAGCAGACAAATGTGATTATATCACTAAGAATCAGATGATTAAGTATTGCATGAGGATAATCAATCGGCTAAGCAAGAAATTAAGATGAAACAAAAGAATTTGTTGCATGCAATTTTATCCGAGCTCGGTTGAGCTTGATTAGGAATAATGCAGTTTTACTTGGTTTATTTCTTGACAATCGGAGCTTGTAACTGTGATTAGCTGGTTAATAACAAGATGATTAAGCTCTGCATGCAACTCATTAGCTCGGTAAAGCAAGAAAAATAAGAATAAAATGCAAACTGTCGCACGCAACTTCATCCGAGGCTAGCTGAACCAATTTCTGGAAATTTGGATGATTTTTGTTGTTGATCGAATCTGAGTTTTGAACTAGAAATGTTAATCAGTTAGTTAAGTAATTGCATGTTGAATTTGAGTACTTAAATCACTGAATGAGCCGAGGAAATATGTGATTTACGACTAACAAGCTGCTGGAATTTTTCTTTGGTAACCCAAGAGACTTGAGCTGGAAATTTTAGATGACTATAGTTGTTGTTTGCATATGATAGTGAACTGGAAATGCTAATCCGTTAACTAAGTGTTTACAGGTCAAATTTGAGTAAGTAATACTACGTTTTAGCCAAGAAAATATTGGATTTATGAACACTTAAGTTCTGGAAAATTTTGATGGCCGTGAGTTTGAGCAGGGAATTTCAGCTTTAGTTTGTTTGATGATCTGAGCTTAGTCTTGAACCAATTTGATAAATAGCCTTTTATTTGGTATTTGCTACGGTGAAAGGGATAGAAAATCATGGCAGAAAATGGCAGCAAATGAAACATTTCAGAAGCTGAAGTTTCTTGCCATTGCACGCATGCTTTCCAGATTTTTTTTTTATGATATTTGGCTGAGTTTTGCTTGTTTGGATTGGGATGTTTATGTGGTTAGTTCCTTAGCCTAAAACTGTGATGTTGGGAACGAAATGCAGCTGGTTTCTTTCTCAAATTAGTTGCGGAAGCCTGTGTATAAAATCTGCTGCAATGAACTTGAAAGTTGTCGGCTTGTTGCAGCAGCTTTTCCTTGTTTTTTTGACAATGAAATTAGCTGCGTACTGAATGAGGTTTTGGGTTTGTTTGATTTGCTGATTCGTTTGGCTGTTTGAGCATATATATAACTTGTAGCAAGTGCGAAGCCATTGCAATCTACAACATGGCAAGCCCGGTCATTGCAACCATAGTATTACTTGAATTTCTTTTAAAACACTTTTTGCTGCATTTTTCTTGACTAGCTGTTTTTTTTACAATCTTGGGAATGTGCAAATGTATTTTGTTTAATGGTAATAATGGATTGAGGTTTTTACACCTGAGTTTTGGTTGAAGTCACTTTGCACAGATACGTTTCGGTCGAAAAAGAAATCTCGCAGAAAGAATGGTAGTTGTTTTTGCGTCCACCTTGCTGCACATTTCCTCCATTTTGGTTCTTCATTGGTCTTCATTTGATTTTCTGTGGTTTAGTGTTCATGTTTGGATGTCCAGTTGTCAAGTGGTGCTGAGAGATGATCTTTGTTAGTTTTGTTTGGAGTCTTGGTAGGAAATCTGCATTCGGAAGATTGAAGTTGCTAGAAAGCCTCAAATGAATGTTGCATAAGAAATTTCCTGCGTAGCATGCATGCAAAAGACTTCAGAAAATTACATTTTGGCCCCCAAGTCTCCCTTTGTTCCGTTATGGCCCAAATAATTGGGAGAATCAATCAATTTGACCCTTCAAATTTCTTTTTCCTTTCAATTAGGCCCAATTTGGCAAACATAGGCTGTTTAAGTTATTTAAATGCTTGAACATCTATGTAATTATTTGTGATTACTTGACCTTTTCATTACTTATGAGTTTTGAAGCTTCCCAAAAATGTGTTAATTGAGTTTGAATGATTGGTCGATTTCGCAATTGGGGCCTTGGTAGTTTTTCCATCTTAAAAGTTTGACCAATAGCTTTTACTTTCTCGGAAGTTATGCATTATTTGATTGCTTTTAGGTTGCAATTAGGCGGGCTTTGCTGATTTTTGCTTATACTTTACTATTAAATTGGTGCCTTGACCATTTTATTGTTTTGAAGCCATTTTTTCTTCATTTGCTTACCATTGCGAGGAGGTATAATTTCATTTACCTTTTTTGTCTCTCCCTATGTGATCCAACGTGCTAGATGAGATTTGCATGTCTACTTGGCTTTCTTTAACTTTCATTAATCTATTTCATTTATTTACTTTTGTTTTATTAAGTTTTTCTTCTATTTTATCTTATTTTATGGGGTATGTGTACACCTCTTGGCTTGTAAGTTTTCCTTTTTATTTTATCTGATGGGGTATGTGTACACCTCTTGGCTTGTAATAGAATAGGACTTGAAGGAGCATTGGATGAAGACCTATTGAAGACATGTGCCTAGCTAGCAAATGTAATAGTTAAGGCTTTAATTGTCTTATGTGTCTTGCATGCTTAGTTACTACGTGTTAATTTGCTTTGTTAGGGCCTTGCATCTAGTCGAGCATGCTAAATGTTATGTGCTATGTGTTTATAAGTGTTTGGCATGTCTACTCGCTTTCCATAGCCTGAATGAATGTGATGAATGAATGTACGTTTCCACTGGTCCAACGCTAGTCGGAATTCATAGAATGGGCTAGTCCAACGCTAGGCCCTTAGGGATTTCCCCTCGTTAGTACATGTTTGCATGTTCACTACATTTCATGCATTTTTTAGTTTTTTTTTTATGGCATTTGGCATGTCCCTCTAACCTTTTCCCTTTCATTTTAGGCCTTTGCATTTCATGCTAGTTATAGGGTCCATTTGCCTGAGAAACCCCCTTGGGTAAGGGAAACGAGCGAGTGTGGCTACTCGATAGCCTTAGCACGCTAGTCTCGCCTTCTAATCAAAGGGAAAATCGAAGTCGAAAAGTTAGGAGTCATTCCCATACCCGACCTGATGCATTCCCTTAGGTTCATTCATTCTCATTTATCACTTACTCATCCTTTTCAATTCACATTTTTCTTTCCTTATTGTTCATTTTGATTTCTACTTCACAAAATTGCACTTAATTACACCTATATGCACTTATTCTATCTTCATTCATTTGCACACACAAACACTTTGATTTTCATACAAATTCACACATGCACTTTCTTTACACATTCGCACACAAACACTTTGTTTTTTACATCATTTCATACATGAATCTTTTCATACACTTGCACACTTGCACTTGAGTCACCATTTGCATCAATCGACCTCTATGAGGTTTCCCTTTATTGGCCGCCACAATTCATGTGGTTTGGGACCAAAAACCTCACGAGAGACATCATAGAATTTAGGATTGCATTTCTCATTCATTAGTCTTTGTCCAAATTGCAAATACATACTTTGGGTAGGAAAAATTAGGAAAATAAGGGTTAAATCACGCAACTAGCCTTGGCTAGGTCGAAGGGGTGCCTTGGATTTTTATCCTTGCCTTCCCCTTCGTCAAATGTGACTCCCGAACCTTTTTTCTTTGTTTGCGTGGACTAGGAGTCGTTCAAAAGGGTTTTTTTTTATTTTTTTATTTTTTATTTTTTTTTCCTTTAAAAATTCACTTTTTGGGTGACTTGGTACACTCTAACTCTATACCAAGTGGCGACTCCATTTTTCATATAAAAAACCCTTTTTGAACTATTTTTCTTGGGTCAAATCGTCGCATTTTCAAAAGTCCCATTTAGACCCATTTTTGTTTTTATCAACAAAATTCATTTTTCCCAAATCAATAAATTCACAAAACCAAATATTTATTTTTTATCAAAAAGTGGGGCGCGACAATACTCATATTGTTCCATTATTATTACCATCTTTCATTCAATAATAACAACTAAGACCTTGCTATTGGTGGTCAAGCAACAACAAGTGATAAGCATGCACAAGTAGACAAGTTAATACAAGATGTAACAAGTGTAAATCATATCCACTTCATATCAAGTAACTATAAGTTTCATCTACTCAATAGATCTATAAATTTAGTTACTCATGTAAGATATAACAAGTAAGCTCATAGCTTCATTGCATAAACACATCATGAATCATAAGTAAAAGATAGATTAAAGAAAGCTTAGCCAAGGTTAATGAAGAAGCTCCCAATGATCTTCAATTTCTTCAACAAAATAGTGTACAATGAAGTCTCTAATCGTTCTCCACAAAAACTCCTAACTAGAGAGAACAAGACAAGACTCCTTCTTAGTTCTATCTAAAATCTGATATGAATTCCTTCTAATATGTATTGCCAAGTTGCGTAGTCAATTCTGTGCACTTGAGTCCACTTCAACTGCTATTCTCTCAATGATAGAGGCCGAACTAACTCTTGGGAAAAACATAAAAGTTGTAGTCCTTTGAGTTAACTTTCCAATACTTAAGAATCATCCAATTTGGAGCTCTGTGAACCAAGATATGATCGAAATACTATCAACTGGTCAATCCCCTGTTTCAGCTCTCAACCATACAAATCAGCTTCTGTGTTTTGACTTTTTGGCTAGGAAAACAACTGAATTAAATTTTGTTGTCTTTATACCACATGTAAACCTATCTCTTAGCTTCAAAATGTATAAAGATCACCTCGATCCGATGTATGTAGCTCAAGATATAGCTGAAATACCAAGATGCGTCAAAACTGTCTTCACTTGCATTTCTTCAATTGGATGTTTTGCTTTTCATATCTTCTTAAAACCTCTTCCAATCAGCAATTACCATCTAATTGTCTTCTCAATTTATGCCATTTGATGATTGACTCATTAAACCTACAAAAACATGAAGTTTTTACCATAAAAATCCATAGAAATGCAATATTTGCCATTTAAACCATAAAATGCATATCTTTACCAAAACCCTAGTTAATTAATTATAAAACTAGTTAAAACACACCAAACTAACTAATAAAACATACTAAAAACACGTAAAATATATACTTGTCAAATGCCCCCACATTTGAACCATTGCTTCTCCTCAAGCAATAAGAAATACCAACCAACAATGATCCAAATTCTTGAAAGTAAACATATGTGTACCATTCAACTTCATTTCCTCAAAACAAGGTAAATAACCATCGTGCAATCATCCATTA
Source organism: Coffea eugenioides (assembly GCF_003713205.1). Classification (NCBI taxonomy): domain Eukaryota; kingdom Viridiplantae; phylum Streptophyta; class Magnoliopsida; order Gentianales; family Rubiaceae; genus Coffea; species Coffea eugenioides. The sequence continues at coordinate 46,024,972 of NC_040040.1, forward strand.
ATCCTCAAGTACTCATAATATCAAGTAAAGGAGAGTTAATTATACCATAATTTTGGCTAGTTCAACTCAATTCCTCATCCTTATCCAATTTTACAAACAAGTAACTTATATAGTCAATAGAATGCTTCCTAAACCCATGATCATCTTCTTATTTAACTTAAAGAGGGATTTATTTATATCATATAGCTAACTAATACTTAAGTTGTAAAATTGCCTTTTGATATGAAAATCGACATTTCTAGATGAAGATCGCCGGTAACTCAACACTTCACATACTCAAGTTGCTTTGCATACTCTTAATTCTAGTTTCGTTTTACGCAAAAGTCGACATTTTTACATGAAGACTCCCAGTTACTAAGTACAGGAACCATTGGAGTAGAATAACTCTTATTCTCTTTTTTTTTTCTTTTTTCTTTCTCTTTTTATTTTTTTGTTTTTTCAAAGTAAGTCCTCAAAAGCATAATCATGAGAAGAGTATTACAATTATTAACCATACTTATCACTTAACTTCTAAAATCAAGTAAAGAGAAGAAACTTCATCAAATTTGCAAAATATCAGCATAATTTTCTCCACTTTGCAAGATATACTTTCCTATACATACAAAAATTATAATCACATAATATTTATTTCCAAATTAAATGAGAAAAGAAGTATCCAAATCACATATATTTATCTCAAAAGTAGAAGGAATTTGAACTACTAATGGTATGTAACTTGTTACCCCTTGGGTAAAATCGAAAAAATTTGAAAACTTTTTGGGGCAATTTTGCAAGTTTGGACAAAATTTTTGAAAAATTTTGTCAGAGTTTCCCCTTAAAACTGGACGAAACTCCTTGCCAACAAACCCAAAAGAGGCAACATTTAAGCATAAGAAATATGTCCAATAACATGGCCAAACATAGTAACATCCAACGGACAATTCTCCTACCTTCCCCCCCGACACTTAACATACACATTGTCCTCAATGTATAAGGGAAAGGAAAGAAACAAAAATAAGAACAAATTACTCCCCCAGTTGAGATGGTTGCAGTCCAGTTCAACCTTGAATCATGAGTCATCAACCGATCAACCATCGACAATCAACTATCTATTAAAAACTGCCACAAGTTCCAATATTTAAAATAAGAAATTCAAGGTAAACATCCCTTGCAAGTTAGAACAAACGACACCAACGACAAAGAAAACAAAGATAAAGAATATAAATCTGGTGAAACTTCAAGCGTCACTCTCTTCATCTCACAGGGAGGCAGAGGAATGCCCAAGTGAGCTTCAATACGCTCAATGCGAGTGTCCATCCTGCCCAACCAGTAATTGATGTCATCCAAGCAAGTGAAAAGCCTTTGCTAGTTGGATTAAGGATGATGCACTAGGGGAGGTGGTGGTGGAGCAGAGGTGGATGGGCCAGCCTCACCGCCACCATGTCGCGCCTTGGAATGCCGCTCCGTAAGTGGATGATGCATAGCTGCCACGTCAATACCCATGCTTCGTAGTGATGTAAAAGTTAACTCAGCACTCAGGCGAACTACTTGTTGCGTAACTCCAGCTAAATTAACCCTCATCCGTTCGAATACCAATATGAGTAGGCGAGGGAATGCCAACTTGAATGAGGTTGTCCGACGTCTTGCCGTTGACTGTATGTAGCTGATGATGATGTTTGGCAACGGAATATGGGCATATGAGGTCTCCCAGTTATGGAACATTTAGTCGAGGAAGTAGATATTACTCTTCTGGACCTCGCTATGACCCGTTTTCTTGGGGATCGCATTATGTGCCATTATATAAATAATGAGACGATGGCGAACACCAAAAATGCTAGCAACTATCGTCTCTTTCCTCAAAGAACAGAAAGGTTGGTATTCCAAATCAAACCTTGTCATGACATGTGATGGATCCCATCTCTTATTGGGAGCGACGAATCCCTTCTTCAAATCGACAGCTGGATCTTGGTCGCGACAACCCAAAATTACAACCACACATTGCCGTGACAATGCATTCCCCGGACCCAAGATTCTACCAATTCGCCACTATGCCGTGCTTTGTTGATGATATTAGCATAAAATTCGCGCACTAGCTCTGGATAGTAGTAGGTGGGCAATTGAAGAATCGGCGCCTAACCCAGTTGGTCGAACGCTTCTGAAATCTGAAATACAGTCTCGACCTTGAAGCTCACATGCCTTTCGAACAAAAACTCCAGGTTAGCATGTGCTTTATACCACTCCTGGTGTTGCTGCGTGAAAAACCGTGCGCTATCAAATATCACTGGCTCAGTATGTCGCGCAGTTCTCCCCCGGTGACGTTGAGGAGCAGGTGGAGGTGAAGGGGATCATGCCTCCTCTTCAGTTTCTTCTACTTCTTCACTATTTTCCATTTCTTCAATCTCTTCACTACTCGAGAAAGAATATAACACTTGTTTTCCTCTTTCCATAGTAGCTAAAAAAAAAATTCAATCAGTCCATATACTATAACATAGCTCACACATTGATAATAATGCATGTCGAAAAGCCAAAATCGACGCAAATAACCACAAGTTCATATCCCTACGTCATAAAGAGTTAATTGAGTATTCAAAAACGTCTAACAATATAACAAGAGAGACATGACTAATTTACTCAAAATAGATAACAATTATATTCCAATAAGTGAAATTAGCATTAATCATGATTATAGCAATCGGTAATTAACTACAATACTGTGCCATTAACTATAATCATGGTTAAACAAAAATTATCCTAATAACTCACAAAATCATCCAAATTTCTCCCTATACATAATGCACATGCTAAAACATCATCAATCAATCATTTTATACCATAATCATTGATCACCAATGGCTTAAAAATATTTCACGCCAACTTTCTAATTTTAGCCAAATATAGCAATTTAAAAATTTAAAGAATTATTAATCATCAATTTACTACATTTGAACATGTAAACATACTTAAACAACCTTAAGAAGTATAATAGAGGCCAGAAACAACAATATATACCATCAAAAATTCAGAATTAAAAGATGTTAGAAAACTAAGGAAATTGAAAAATATGAACTTCCAAAATACGAAGATTTGATGAAAAAACTTACCTCAATCACATAAAAGGATATTTGGTGATGCTAAATATGTGAAAAGCCCTATGAAACACCCTCCAATTGAAGAAATTAACAACTAGAAACCTTAGCCTTCAATCTCCTTAAAATCGATTTTTTAGGTGTTTTTTTGGATTTTAATCGGTTAGAAAGGTTATATGATGCTCAATAGGTGTTGGGTTTATGATTTTTAGCTAAGATATGGAGCAAAAATGGATTTTTATGAACTGTGTGTGAGAGGAGAAGAGAAAACATGAGTAGAAGCAGTGTAAGAATGAAAAATTACAATTCGCGTATTCGCATTTATGCTCGAGGACTCAATACGCGACCCAGTCGCGTATTATGCTTTATAGGTGTGGATAGTAATACGCGACCAGTGAATACACGACGTCATGGTCGTGTATTTCTAATGATCGCGTATTCTTCTTTTCAGATGCGGATTGTAATACGTGATTAGTGAATACATGACCATGGGGTCGCGTATTTCTAGTGATCGTGTATTCTCCCTTGCATGTGCAGAATGCAATACGTGATCTTTAATACATGACTTCAAGGTCGCGTATTCTGCTTTTCTGTAGTTTTTCTGCAGAAATTCATACTTAATCAACTTTTTGACTATTACCCAGAACTCAAAATGCATATTAAACCATTCTTTTGCCAATTTTAACATTGCACGCACATGTAAAATGGTAAAAACATGCATTTTACCCTTTTTAACGAATCAAAAACACCTTTAACACAAATCAAGGGGTTGAGTTCGTCGATCAAACTTTGCCTTTTCCATCTTGAATGGTCATCCTTGCTTCCGTTTGCCGAACCTATAGCACCAAAAAAAAAAAAAACTAACTTAATTATGTGTTAAACACAAAATCATACCAAATTAACATTTTTAGCAAAAACATTGGATTGCCTCCCAACTAGCGCTTTTGTTTATTGTTGTTGGCTCGACTCAAAAGGCTTGGATCTTTAAGTTGAAGAAGAGTCACCCAAATGACATATGAGTCATTTGGGAACAATTTCGCTCGCCAAATAGGGTTTAAATCTTTGTCTGTTTACCTTGAATCGTTCGTTTCTCTATAAGGAAACACTTGCATGACTTCAAAAGGTCCCGACCACCTTGACTTTAGTTTTCTGGGAAACAACCTAAGGTATGAGTTATATAATAGCACTTTTTGCCCCACCTCAAATTGTTTGGGTACGAGATGATTATCATGCCAATATTTCAATTTCTTCTTATAGATTTTTGTATTCTCGTAAGCATGTAGCCGGTGTTCTTCTATCTGGCTCAATTCAAGTAGTCTCCTCCCACCTGCAAGACGTAAATCTAAGTTAATCGCTTTAATTCCCTAATATGGTTTATGTTCAATCTCTACAGGCAAATGACAAGTTTATTCAAATACTAATCAATATGGCGACATCCCCAAAGGTGTCTTAAATGTCGTTTCACCCAAAGGTGTCTTAAATACTAATCGAGACGTTTCGCCCAATCCTTCTTTGATTTATTCACCGTTTTCTTCAAGATGAGCTTGATCTCTCGGTTGGCTAACTCAACTTGTCCGTTTGCTTGTGGGTAGTATGGTAGTGATGTCTTGTGCCTACAACCATACTTAAGCAATAAAGAGTCAATTTGATTATTACAAAAATGCTTCCCTTCATTGCTTACTATGACCTTAGGAATATCAAACCGACAAAAAATGTTCTTTTTAAGGAACCGAAGTACAGTCTTAGAGTCATTAGTAGGTGAAACGATTGCTTCCACCCATTTAGAAACATAATCCATTGCTATTAAGATGTATTATTAAAAGAACTAGGAAATGGTCCCATAAAATCCATTCCTCAAATATCAAATAATTCAACTTGTAAGAAAGTAGTAAGGGGCATTTTATTTTTTTTTGAGATATTCCCGGTTCTGTGGCATGCATCACAACTTTTAACATATTCCTTAACATCTCGATATATTTTTACCCAATAAAACCCGGATTGCCATACCTTTGTCACGGTCTTTGAAGTGCTAAAATGATCACCCGTTTCTAGATTATGCCAATGATATAAAATATTATGTACCTCATCTTCGGGAATACATCTACGCACCATACCATCGGCACAATGTCTATAAATCAATGGTTCCTCCCAAAAATAACTTTTCTCATCATGCAAGAATTTCTTCTTTTGATGATAGTTAGAATCCTTTGGTATCACTCCACTTACCAAATAAATTCATCCGAAAAATTCTCTTGAATGGGAACTTGATCGCTGATTGGGATATATTGTTGTCGTGATAGGTGATCCACCACGAGATTCTCCGATCCCTTTTTGTCCCTTATCTCCACATCAAATTTCTGCAACAAAAGAATCCACCGAATTAGCCGAGATTTCGCATCTTTCTTATGTAGCAAATATTTGAGAGTCGAATGGTCCGTATAGATGATAACTTTAAATCCTACTAAATAGGATCTAAATTTATCTAAAGCAAATATCACTGCCAATAGCTCCTTTTCCGTTGTTGCATAATTGAGTTGTACCTCATTTAGTAATTTGCTCTATAGTAAATGACGTGCAATCTTCCTTCCTTCCTTTGCCCTAAAATCGCTCCAACCGCATAGTCAATTGCATCTCACATCAATTCAAATGGTAGCGACCAACCCGGTGAAGTTATAATTGGGGCCGAAATCAATTTCTTCTTCAACCTTTCAAAAGCAAACAAATAATTGTCATCAAATTGAAAAGGGATATCTTTACATAATAAATTACACAATGACTTTGTTATTTTAGAAATCCTTAATAAAGCATCTATAAAAGCCTGCAAGTCCTAGAAAACTTCTTATCCCCTTGACATTGTTTGGAGGAGGCATTCGCTCGATGGCTTCAATTTTTGCCTTATTTATCTCAATTCCCTTAGAGGAAATCTTGTGCCCTAAAACGATTTCTTCTCGCACCATGAAATGACATTTCTCCCAATTTAGTACAAGATTTGTCTCTTTATATCTTTGCAAAATCAAATCCAAATTATGAAAATAATGGTCAAAAGATGAGCTATATACCGAAAAATCATCCATAAATATCTCTATAATTTTCTCAATATAATCAGAAAATATGGCCATCATGCAACGTTGAAAAGTAGCAGGGGCATTGCATAAGCCAAATGGCATCATTTTAAAGGCAAAAGTACCATAAAGACAAGTAAACGTGATCTTTTCTTGATCTTCCGGAGTTATAACTATTTGGTTATATCTTAAAAAATGATCAAGAAAATAGTAAAATTCATAATTGGCTATTCACTCCAATAATTGATCAAGAAAAGGTAAAAGAAAGCGGTCTTTTCTTGTAACCGCATTTAATTTGCGATAATCAATACACACTCTCCACCCAACCATAAGTTGAGATGGAATCATCTCATCATTTTTGCCCGTAATTATAGTGATTTTACCTTGTTTTGGTACAACATGAATTGGACTAATCAAAATACTATTGAAAATAGGAAAGATTATACCTGCGTTGAGCCATTTAAGAATTTCATTTATTACCACCTCTTTCATATTTGGATTGATTTTCTTTGCGTTTCCACCATCGATTTGTAATTGTCCTCCAATAGAATGCGGTGCATACATATAGAAGGATTTATGCCTTTAATGCTTGAAATTGTCTATCCAATTGCCTTCTTTTGCCTTCTTAAAACTCTTAGCAATTTTGCACATTGCTCTTCATCTAGGTGAGCACTAACAATGACCGGTAAAATGCTATTTTCTCGAAGAAACTCGTACCTTAGATGAATTGGAAGTAGCTTGAACTCTAATTTTGGATGTTCAATCTCCGAATGTGGTGGTAGCCTTTTTGCTTGGCCAAAATTTTCATAGACATTACCCCTTTTATAGGATGCTTGAAAATCTAAAAATTTGGCCAATTCTTCGATCTGTTCACAATCTCCCTCTTGCATCCTAAACTAAATAAACAAAACTCAAAAAGGTCGGAGTCAAAATTGACTCGACTCATCTCTTGGGTTAGTTTTATCAATGATGCCAATTGAGCAAGCATAATCGGTAAAAAAATGGTATTTTTTCATTTCATTCAAATTGAACTTTACCTCTTCTTCACCTATTTGAAATTTAAGTTTATTATTTTTGACATCAATAATAGTACTTGCAGTTGCTAGAAATGGTCTACCAAAAATAATTGGCATAGACATATCTTCTTCCATATCTAAGACATAAAATTCACGGAAATGATGAATTTTTGAACTTTAATTAATACATTCTCCAACACTCCCAATAGATATCTAATAGACCTATCCACTAGTTGTAAGGTAATATTAGGGCGTTTAAATTCATGCAAATCTAATTGTCTAATCACCGTTAAAGGAATTATTGATACACTAGCATCAATGTCACATAATACTTTAGAAAATTCGATGTTACCAATAGTGCAAGATATAGAAAAACTCCCCGGATCTTTCAATTTCGGTGGTAGGTTGTTTTGTATGATAGCACTACACTCCTCCGTTAATGCTATTATTTTTCAATCCTCCGATTTCTTTTTTCGTGTCATGATCTCCTTGAGAAATTTCGCATACAAAGGAATCTGCAAAATAGCATAGACGAAAGGGATATTAATGTGCAATTGTTATGAAACAACTAAAAGTGTGGATGTCTATTTGTATTTCCAAGAGGATTAATTCATGATTTATAGCTACATTATGTATAGAAGTTACAATCTATAATTCTATTTATGTAGTGGAAAAACCGTTTCATAAGTTTTTTCATATTCTTGTAATAGTGGGTGTTTAATAGAATTGATGTACCTTTAATCTTGTAGTACCTATATATAGAGGTACATTGACATCCTTTGGGATGACTTTTGGTATTGGTTAGATTATAAAAGTATCATTCTCTATTTCTTCCTCTAATATCTCTATTCATACTATATTAGTTTATTAGTTTTACAACACGTTATTAGCACGAAATCTCTACTTTTGAGCAAAAGGTGAAAACGGAGGCGCTACCTTGAACAAAGGTGAAACACAAGATTTTGTCGAAATTCTGCCCATATTTCTTCAAGAAAATTCTGAGAAGAAATAGATGTCAAATATTTGGGATTAAATAATGGTGATGATGATATTTGTCTCATTGATAGTGCTACTACGCACACTATATTGAAAAATAAAAAATATTTTTCTTGTTTAAAAATGGGAGAAACAAATGTTAATACCATTGGTGATAGTGCAAAATTGATTGAAGATTTCGGAAGAACCACTCTATTTCTCACGGAATGGACTAAAATTGTCATAAATAATGCCTTACTTTCTCCCAAGTCTCAAAGAAACTTATTGAATTTTAAAGATATCCGCGAAAATGGATATTAGATTGAGACAATGACTGAAACAAATGATGAATTTTTATTAATCACAAGTATCATTTCTGGGCAAAAATGCGTAGTAGAAAGATTATCTTCTGGCTTATATTATACACAAATTAGTGCAATTGAAATTCATTATCTAGTAGACCAGAAGTCTACTTATCCCAATAATTTTATGGCTTGGCATGATCGTCTCGGACATCTCGGGTCTATAATAATGAGACGAATAATTGAGAATTCACATGGCCACTAATTGAAAAATCAAAAAGTATTAAAAGCCAATGAATTCTCTTGTGTTGCTTGTTCTCAAGAAAAATTAATTATTAGACCATTACAAGCTAAAGTTGGGACTGAATCCCCTACATTTCTAGAACGAATTCATGGTGATATATGTGGACCTGTAGATCCACCATGTGGACTATTTCGATATATTATGGTGCTAATTGATGCATCAACTAGATGGTCATATGCATGTTTATTATCTACTCACAACCTGACGTTTGCGAGATTGCTTGTTCAAATAATTAAATTGCGAGCACAATTTTCAAATTATCCAATAAAGAAAATTCGTCTAGATAATACTAGTGAATATTCGTCACATGCTTTTGACGATTATTGTATGTCCATTGGAATAACTGTTGAACATCTTGTAGTTTATGTTCACACACAAAATGGTCTAGTCGAATCACTTATTAAACGGCTACAATTAATTGCTAGACTATTGTTGATGAAATCTAAACTTCCTTCATCTGCTTGGGGACATGCCATTTTACATGCAACAACACTTGTGAGTATTAGACCGACAAGTTATCATATTTATTCTTCCCTACAATTAACTTTTGGTTATGAGCCAAATATTTCTCATTTACGAATATTTGGTTGTGCGGTGTATGTCCCAATTGCACTGCCCCCATGTAGTAAATTGGGCCCTTAAAAAGGATTGGAAATATATGTCGGATATAAATCACCTTCAATCATTAAGTATATGGAACCATTAACAGGTAATTTATTTACTGCGAGATTTGCAGATTGCCATTTTGATGAATCACATTTTCTGACATCAGGGGGAGATAAAAATCAACCTAAAAAGGAAATTACTTGAAAAAAATCATTAAATTTCCTTGATTCTCGTACTAAAGAATGTGAGCTAGTAGTTCAAAGGAGTATACATTTGCAAAAAATTATAAATCAATTACCGGATGCATTTAATAACTCCAGAAGAGTTACTAAATCACATATTCTTGCTGAAAATGTTCCGATTAAAATCGACATCCCTAAGTGACAAATTACAAGTGCTAATGAGTCTAAAGCACGCCTGAAGCGTGGGAGACCTCTTGGTTTCAAAGATAAAAATTTTTGAAAGAAAAGAGAAGTAGATGAATCAACAATTAGTGACAAAATTCAATCTCCTGAAGAGGTCGCTCCTAGAGAGCCAATTCTTGAAGCGAATAAAATTATAGAAAATTCAATAAATTTTGTCACTTCAAGAAAAAATTGAAACTGAAAAGAAATAATTATTGATAGTATTTTTGCATATAATATAACACTTGATATTATGGCAGAAGACGAGGATCATGAGTCTAGATCGATTGATGAATGTCGACGTAGAAATGATTGGCCAAAATGGAAAGATGCAATCTAATATAAATTGGACTCACTGACCAAAAGAAAAGTTTTTGGACCTGTAGTCCAAACACTTGAAGGTGTAAACCAGTAGGATATAAATGGGTATTTGTGAGAAAAAGAAATGAGAAAAATGAAATTGTGAGGTATAAAGTAAGACTTGTAACCCAAGAATTTTCACAAAGGCCCGGATTTGATTATGATGAAACGTATTTACCTGTAGTGGATGCTGTCACATTTAGATATCTTGTGAGTTTTATAGTACATGAAAAATTAGATATGCGTTTAATGGACGTCGTTACTGCATATTTATATGGGAATCTTGAAAATGATATTTATATAAGAATCCCCGAAGGATTCAACATGCGTGAAGCATGCAAATCGAATCCTAAAAATATTTATTCTATTAAATTACAAAGGTCTCTGTATGGACTCAAACAATCTGGACGTATGTGGTATAACTGCCTCAATGAATGTCTAACCAAAGAAGGTTATACCCATGATCTAATATGTCTATATGTTTTTATCAAGAAAAATGGATCAAATTTTGTGATAATTGCTGTATATGTTGATGATCTAAATTTGATTGGAACTCCTGAAGAGATTCAAAATAATGTTGAATATTTGAAGAAAGAATTTGAGATCAAAAATTTTGGAAAGACAAAATTCTACCTTGATTTACAAATTGAGCATTTGAAAGGTGAAATTTTTGTCCACCAAACTGCTTATACCCGAAAGGTATTAAAGCGATTTTATATAGATAAAACACATACATTAAGTACCCCAATGATCGTCAGATCATTAGATCCTATTAAAAATCCTTGTAGATCACGAGAGGAAAATAAAGAGATACTTGGTCCTGAAGTACCATATCTCAGTGCTGTGAGGATTCAAAAAAAAAAAAAAAATTTCAATTACTTTGAAACCCTAAATTGAGTTTATTTTATTATTTACTTGTTCACTTATTCCGAATATTATTTTCTAGACCCATTGAACCTAATTACATGGAAATATAGTTTCATTATATTTTTAAAGTAACATGTTTCAAAAATTAATTTCCGGAAGCGCGTTTAGTGAGAATAGTGAATAGTGCTTGGAAATTTTAACCGATTGAGAGTGCATTAAACTTGGAATATTGGAGACTTATACAATGGACCTAAATTAGGTATTTTAATGTTTAAATACTCAAGCAATAGTTATTAGTATTATCGTTATAAGAATTTCTCGAAAATTTCGCATTATCGCGCTCAAATTGGAGATACGCGTTTTCACACGCGTGATTTCAATTGAGGGACTTTAGTCCCGTATTTTTGGGACAATTAAGAGTGAATAATATATATGTACATAAGTGCATTAGAACTTTAGTGCATTAGTGAAATAAACACGAGAGAAATCGAGCACGAAACGCGCGTGAGTGCGCGCATGTAGAAGAGTTGACTTTTGCATCAACATGGGCCACACGTTTGAAGCTTCTCAAGGAAGCTAAAAATTGATCAAATTTCCCTCTCTCTTTCCTCTCATTTCAGCCTGCCAAGGAGAGCAACAAGAACACCAAGTTCTTTCAAAATTCTCTTCACCAAAATCATTATCAAACTTCACTCAAATCCTACCAAATTTTCACAACACTTAGCTCTACACTAGAGGATCATCTTGAGCTATAAAAAAGGGAAGCTTTCACAGTTTTTCTTGGCAAAAGGAGAGACCGAAATTTCTGGTTTTGCACACCAAAGAGGTAAGTGATGATCAACTCATAGAATCTTGTCTTTTGGAAGTCATATAGCATGATTAAGCTCTAGCATGCCTTTGGTTAGCTTGTTTATGGTGTAAAATGAAATGGGTGGGCTCTATGAACTCCCACCTTTGTCTTGGGGACTGATCTCATGCTTGATGATGGATCTAATGTTGATTTAGTGTTCAAAATGGTAGATTAATGTTGCATAGTAGAAGAAACTTCAAGGAGTGCATGGAGTAAAAAAATTCAGATTCTGCCCCTGCTTTGAACGTACCCTTTTCTGCAGAATTTTGAGGGTTTAATGGCTTGTATATGATGTTCATATGTTGTATAGATGGTGTACAAAATTTCATTGAAAAATATTGAGGTTTGGTTGGTCAAATGAATTATTTTCGTGAAGGTAGCAGACCTGGAAACTGTTCCCGTAATACTCAGGCAGCCCTCTTGTTTTGTTCATAACTCGGTGCCCTGACGTCGAAATCGAGTGCTGTCAGTGGCGTTTGAAACTAGACATTCCCAACTTTCAATTGGTACCTAATGTACATTCTGGTTCCACTTGACTAAGCCACACCATTCGATTGAAAATCACTGTCCTGTTTCGTTTCTCTCCAGGAGACAGGACAGGACTTGTATCTTGATGCTCAAAAACGAGCTGTTTGTGAATGGAATTTGAAAATGGTTTCTTCTAAGAAATTATAGCCTTATGAAAGAGCTTTCCAAAACCATCAATCATTCTCAATTCTGAGTTAAATTGAGTGATTTATGATCAAAATACGAAACCTGCCCTGTTCTGGGAAACCCTAAAATTCTGGGCAGATTCAATATTGACCTGATGTGAACCTGTCAATTGGATTTCTTGGAGTTAAACACTTACCAAATGTACCATGAATGTTCCTTAGACTTTTCCTATACAAATGAACCATGTTTGAAGGATTTTCTGGGACAAATGTTTGGAAATGAAGAACAAAAAGCTCAAGGCAGTTTTGCCTTTGGAATTTTTTCGAAACTTTAGTTGGTTAGTTGACTACCTTCCCGAAGGTATTTTTTCATGAAATTTGATAAGGAATACCCTTTATATAGGAGTGTTATACTGCCAAAGTTAGTACCAATCCAAGTCCGTTTCGATACCTAACCAAAGTCCCAAAGTTGGAAGTTCAAATCTGGAAATTTGTTCACCAGTTTTGAATTTTTTCCAAACTTTGAGCTACTATATCTCGGTACTCGAAACTCTGATTCTTGATCCACTTGTTTTGTTATAAACCTTACTTGTAACTCTAATTGATTTACAAATTTCAGAGGCTAGCTCGTAACGTGTGAATTTTACCGAATTTTCAAAGTTAGCGAAAAAACCAACCCCAACACAACCTTAAGTACTCTGAAACAGTAACTTTGAGCCCATTTTTGAATATCTTCCATTTAGAATCATGGAAAAGTGTCTTCTAAAAACTTTTAGTAGTTTCAAAGAGGTTTCCAACGATACCAAGTTTTTCAATTTTTGACATGTAGAATGTGAATTACGATTTTTCAAAATATCATATCAAAAACTGAAAATTTTCCGAATTCCAAAGGAAGTGAGTTTTCAAGCATTCCTTGTTCCTTCGATATTACTTGAACGTTTTATACTTGATTTCCCAAAATGAAAACTCGATTGCTCTTGTACTTTAAAAAACCCTAATTGAACCTCGATTTACGAGTAATTGAGGTTCGTTTTCATGAAATTTTCTTAGATGATACTAACATATAATCTTCCTTGATAATTGGGGCGCGTGAATGATAGTATATTATTATTTGCTCAGGCGCACATGAGAACCTTCAAGAGGATCCTATAGTGAGCACTTGAACTTCTAGAAAATATTTCTTCTTGATTTGCTCGGTGAGTGTCAAGTGTGTGCTTATTTGAACTCGATACATGTTTACTTGTCATAAATGCTGGGATTTTGGAAACTTGAGACGAGAGTGTACTTTATCGCACTCGTTCTCTCCGATATGAACATCTTGAATTTGAACACTTGTACATCTTGCTTGCTTGAACATATTACATGCTTGGATGGCTTGGATATGGTATGCTATGATTGCATACGTCGTTGGAGTGAATCTCTTCGACACATATATGTGCTTGGGGGACGTCCAAACCTCAATGGCCATCCTTGGGCTCGAGTCGGCATGGGTTTGGTCGGGTTCCTCGGTAAACCATGAGAAAACATGAAAGCTTGATCTAATAAGAGATCTCGCTTGGCATACTTGATGTAGTATTGCCCAAGCATATGACAGGCAGGCCCAAAACAGGGGTTTGTAAGGTGAAAGGGGACATGATACGCGAAGTTCTACGGACTGAACCTACCCGATTGACGGAGTGTCAAGTCGTGGTGGTTCCTGAACGTGCGAGTGGAATATAGCTCTTGAGAGCTCCAGTATCTTTGAATTATTTCTGTTTACTTTTCCGGTGAATTGTTATTTATCGAACCTTTATTCCTCGACTTGTATACTTGGCTTGCTATTTGAACAATGTGCTTGCATGTGTGTTCTTGACCTCACGAGCGTTTTGCTCACCTGTAGATTTGTTTTCCTTAACAGGATTGAACCCGGAGAAATGTTGGAGAAACCCTCCTGATGTACTTTTGTCTTAGGGCTTCCATTATATTTTGGCTATGCCCTGGGTTTTGGGTTGTACTTTTGGAATTGAAATGTAATATTTGGGCATGATGTATAATTGGGATTTAAGTTGTATTTTGAACACCCGATGTACGGGTTGGATAATAGATGACTATTGTTAAGTTAAACGCTTCCGCATTATTTGTATTTATGTTATTCTTCTTGTGACGTTTAGATTAGTAATAAGCTCGAATGGAATTGCTTGAGTCCTGGCGAGAGTTGGGCAGGCGTCCCGCGGATACCCTTTGGTTCGCCTTAGGGAGAAGTGGGGGCGTCATAAGTGCAATTGGTGCACTAATGTATCTTGCTAATTGTACAAGACCTGATATATCATTTGCAGTGAATTTATTAGAAAGATTTTCTTCCTCACTCACAAGACGACATTGGAATGGTATTAAATATATTTTTCGCTATCTCCAAGGAACAATTGATTTTGATTTATTTTATTCAAATAAATCCAAATCTGAATTGGTTGGTTATGCTGATACTGAGTATTTATCTGAACCGCATAAAGCAAGATTTCAGACTGGCTATCTATTTACATATGGAGGTATAGTCATTTCTTGGAGATCTACAAAACAATCATTAGCCGCCACTTCATCGAATCATACTGAAATAATAGCAATTCATGAAGCCAGTCGAGAATGTGTTTAGTTAAAATCAATGACCCACTAAATTCGGAAGAGTTGTGGGTTATCCTCCGAAAAAGAAAATCCTCCAACTATATTATATGAAGATAATGCAGCTTGTATTGCCCAATTGAAAGGAGGATATATTAAAGGAAATAGGACAAAGTATATTTCACCAAAATGCTTTTTTACTCATGATTTGCAAAAGAATGGTGAAATTGATGTGCAACAAATCTGATCAAATAATAATTTGGCGGATTTATTTACTAAGGCATTGCCAACTGTAACATTTGAGAAATTGGTGAAGAGTATTGGAATGCAACGATTAAAAAATTTCAAATGATGTTTGCATCAGGGGGAGAAATTAATACCTAAGAATAGTGTACTCTTTTTCCTTCACTAGGGTTTTTGTTCTGATGGATTTTTTCCTAGTAAGGTTTTAATGGGGCATATTATTTGTATAATGGACATCCAAGGAAGAGTGTTATGAAACAACTAAAAGTGTGGATGTCTCTTTGTATTCCCAAGAGAATTAATTCATGATTTATGGTTACATTATGTATAGAAGTTACAATCCATAATTCTATTCACGTAGTGGAAAAATCGTTTCATAAGTTTTTTCATACTCTTATAATAGTGGGTGTTTAATAGGATTGATGTACCTTTAATCTTGTAGTACCTATATATAGAGGTACATTGACATTCTTTGGGATGACTTTTGGTATTAGTTAGAATATAAGAATATCATTCTCCCTTTTTCTACTTCTTTCTTTAATATCTCTATTCATACTATAATAGTTTATTAGTTTTACAACAGCAATTATTTGAAAATTCTAACAAATTTTTCAAAATCTTTATTGAACTTATTTGACTTGAGTCTTTGGGGAAAGGAGACCGCAAGACGTATTGAAATGATAGTAGAAGATGATGGTTGATCTTCTCTTGGTTTCTCCCAGCTATCTTCCTCCACACTTGTCTCTTGGTTTCTCCTCTTTTCTTCTTATTTTTCACTCTCATTTTTCTCATCTTCAACAATTGGAGAATCCTCTAATTGTTTATCATTCCTAAGAGTAATGGCCTTGACATGCTCCTTGGGATTCACTTTCGTTTTACTAGATAAATTTTCTTGATTTCTATTATTTAAAGAACTAGGAATTTGGCCAATTTGGACCTCAACATTCTTATACATTGTAGTAAATTGGTCCAATCTTCCTTCCACTCGCTTAAACCTATCCGAAGTAACCTTAGCAAATTTTTCCGCCACGATCTCCTAACCCGGTTTAGTTTCCGTTTGTGGTTGTCTTTGTTGGAATCCCGACGGATTGGTTGGCCTTTGTTGATTGTGTTGATTTTTCATCCAAAATTTGGATGATTTCTCCACCCCAAATTGTAAGTGTTTGAGTAGGGGTTATTTTGAGCATTTCGATTGTAGTTGTTGACAAATTGTACTTGTTCAAAATCAATACAATCATTAGTATTATATTCACCTTCACATATTGAACAACAAACCACATGTGTATTAGATGAATTTGGACCAACTTCGGCTTGTCTACTGAGTAACTTCACCACATTGTTCATTTGGGCACTCAATATGTTGAGGGTGTCCATTTTAATTATACCCGCATGACGTCTCGGATTACCTCTCTCATTGGTCCATTGGTAATTGTTTGCAGCCATTTCTTCTATCAAACTTTGAATTTCTTGGAGTGATTTACCCATTAATGCTCTACTTGCGGCTACATCAATAGTAGTTTTTGTAAAAAAAAATAAATCATTATAGCAAGTTTGTACGATTAGCCAATCGGAAAGTCTATGATGTGGACATTTTCGAAACAAATTTCTAAATCTTTCTCATGATTTGTATAATGATTCGCCTTCTTATTGGCTAAAACTAGTGATATCTATTATAAGTTTAGCCGTTTTGCCGGTGAAAAATGCTTATTCAAAAATACTCGTGATAAATCATCCCATGTGGTAAAAGTGTTGGGAATATGAGAGTGTAACCAAATTTTAGTTTTATCTCTTAATGAAAATGGGAACAACTTTAGCCTTATAATATCATCACTAACTCCATTCATTTTAATTGTGTCACATATCTCAAAAAATTGTGGCTAAATGTGCATTTGAATCCTCTATGACATTACCTCTAAATTGAGATTATTGAACCATTTGGATTAATGATGGTTTAATCTCAAAATTGTTAGCATTTACCGTCAGCCGCACTATACTTGTTTGGGATCCTTGAGTTCCTAGTAGAGCATAATCCCTTAGAACTCGCCTATTTGCTTCATTCTCCGTCATTTCTTTTTCAAAAGGTAACTCTATTGCAATTTCCGCTATTAGTTGAATCTATTCTTCTTGTTATTGTGGTGTATACTTTCTTTGTTTATGTAGTGTCCTTTCAATTTTCGGATCAAAAGGTACTATTACACGTAAAACTCGATGCATACATTACAAAAATGAAAAATAGAGACAATGTAGTATTACAAAAATAAATAAAAATCCAATCCAAAATATTAACAAGAATTTTCACTACACTAATATCAACTAAACTAATATAAAGGTCTAAATTAATAAAGTTTGTTAGGCCCTAATATTGCTGTTCCGCAACAATGACACCAAAAATTTGAAGGATTTTTGGTTTAAGTTCGAGTTTAATTTTAAATTTTACCTATTTAGACTGCAAGTATACAGGTCAATTTAGTGTTTTGGGCAAATATCGGGTCGATCCCACGGATAGCGATGTTATCATGTACTAGGTACTCACTTACTCTATTATTTAGACTATAATCAATTTAAGTAAGAGAATCTATAATTACTACTACCTACAAATCTTAACTAGACAATTACAAGATAATAAATGGAGAAAATTCACTAATTACTTGAGTTTAGGGATGTAGATTCCACTTGTGGCATAAACAACACAAATAAATAAATGTACCTCTTGTTATAAACCTTGTTTAATTAGGGATTCATTTTCAATATTACCAAATCTCATTCTCATGATGAAATGGCCTAGATGTAGTCTAGTTTTCCCTATTCTCATGGTGAATAACTAGATCTACTCTTGTTTCCTTCATGAAATGCAAGTTAATCCACTTAAGTGTACCTCTATTTTCATAAATCACACATCAAGCTCTACTCATATTATTCCATCATTATTATCAACTTTCATTGAATAATAACAACTAAGAATTTACTATTGGTGATCAAGTAACAACAAGTGATAAACATGCACAAGTAGACAAATTAATACAAGATGTAACAAGTGTAAATCATGTCCACTTCATATCAAGTAGCTATAAGTTTCATCTACTCTATAGATCTAAAAATTTTGCTACTCATGTAAGATATAACAAGTAAACTCATAGTTTCATTGCATAAACACATCATAAATCACAAGTAAAAGATAGATTAAAGAAAACTTAGTCAAGGTTAATGAAGAAACTCCCAATGATTTTCAATTTCTTCAACAAAATAGTGTACAATGAAATCTCCAATTGTTCTCCACAAAAACTCCTAACTAGAGAGAACAAGACAAGACTTCTTCTAAGTTCTATCTAAAATTTGATGTGAACTCCTTCTAATATGTTCTACTCTTCTCTTCTAATGATTCTAACATCTAATTGTCAAGAGAGTAAAAAATGTGGGTTTTGGACAAGACACAAAGCTCATTTTCTCTTCCTTTTTGTATCAGAAGCATGTGCAGCCGAAATTCTCTCTCTAACTATAGTTGGAAAGTAGTGTGAAGACACGACAAGTGGCTGAGCAAATTGCAGAAATCAGGCTACAATACGTGACTTGAGAATACGCGACTTGAGCCCACGTATTGCCAAGTCGCATATTCAATTCTGTGCACTTGATTCCAATTCAATTGCTATTCTCTCAATGATAGAGACCGAACTAACTCTTGGATAATGCATGAAAATTGTAAATCTTTGAGTTAGCTTTCCAATACTTCAAGAATCATCTGATTTGGAGCTCCGTGAACCAAGATATGATCAAAATACTATCAACTGGTCAATCCCTGGTTTCAGCTCTCGACCATACAAATTAGCTTCTGTGTTTCGACTTTTTGGCCAGGAAAACAACTGAATTAGACTTTGATGTTTTCATACCAAATGTAGATTTATCTCTTAGATTCAAAATGGTATAAAGATCACCTTGATCCAATGCGTGTAACTCAAGATATAGTCGAAATACAAAGATGCATCAAAACTATCTTCACTTGCATTCAATTGGATGTTTTGCTTTTCATGTCTTCTTAAAACCTCTTCCAATTAGCAATTATCATCCAATTGTCTTCTCAATTTATGCCATTTGATGATTGACTCATTAAACCTACAAAAACATGAAGTTTTTACCATAAAAATCCATAAAAATGTAATATTTGCCATTTAAACCATAAAATACATATTTTTACCAAAATCCTAGTTAATTAGTTATAAAACTAGTTAAAACATACCAAAATTAACTAATAAAACATACTAAAAACATGTAAAATATATACTTGCCACGTATATACAAGTTACCTTCTCAAGAAAATTGGTTGTGGTTTATTTTTTTCCCTGTTGAATGTAATATCCCAAGTTCTCAGGTAAAGTCTGTATGCTTAAGGAAATTGATACCATGAGTTGTTTAACATGTTGTCTTGTGTTTCTTTACTAATGGAAAAGTAACTTCTGAGACTGTTGGCATGAAGAGTATTAGAACTGGATTAGCTTCTATTAACTGTACTTAAATTCAAATTCTGTGGATGGAATTTTCCGAAGCACTCATAGTAAGAAGAGAAAGAAATTATGTAATCCATCTCAAATTCGATTCAAAAGCTGAATAGAACAGAAAATGCTTAAACAATTTGTTGTTGACTATAATGAAAAGGCAAAGGCATAAACAAGGCAGCTTCACCCATTCAAAGTTTTCTTCGGCATTTCCAAGAGCTTCAACATGAAAGAGCATCACATCCTCATCACAGATTACCATCCCAAAGAGCAGCTCAATCTATCCTCTCGAAATTAACTTACATTTCATCATATATTATAATCCCAAATAGCATCACATTCCATCCTCTCAAAGTTAACTTGCATTTCATTCATGTCAAATGATATATAGAAATATTTTTGGAGTTCTACGCCAAGAAGACTGTGATCGACACCATTCTCTGCAACATTCAACACACTTAAACATACCACATCTGGGTATACTTGCTTAAACAAATTCTCTTTATCTAATTCCATTGTTGCTCCATCAAAATGAAATGCTATTGTTGGAAAGCCCTTAAAATCCCTAAACAAGTGTCCAATATAGCAAAGTTGATACTTGTCCAAAGAGAAATATCGTCTTTCCAATGAGTCCCCTATGTAATCAACAATTGACTGTTCAAGTTTCTCGTATGCAATATCTTGAAGGAAACTCAAACTTGAACCTGAATCAATAATTCCACCCCCACCACTTTTAAAATTATCCATTCTCAAATCCTTTTTGTCAATGCCGAGCATCCTACCCCCAAAGCTAATGCCTTCAAGATTTACGTAGTAATGGAACTCCCTAATAATAAGAGGAATTGAGTTTTCAACTCCTCCGGATTTTTTCCCTATGATCAGTATATTTTTTTCATCAAATGGATCGCTTAAATTTCCAATACAATATGAGAACTCACTACTATCCAATTGTGAAGCTAATGAGATTCCTGAAGGACCAAGCCCCAAGACACCATTGAACTCACTACTATCCTATTGCTGCCTATACTAGGTTTGCATTGAACCCAAAACAGATTACTACCAGTATCCAACGCAACCAATTGAGCAGTCTCCCGTGAACCAATGTTGAAATCCACCAAAAACATAGGTATTGATGTGTTAACAAAAATTCCAGTCTCGAAATCAGTATCATGATCTGAATCATTTTGTACTGTCACCTTCAAATTTTCTTGCATTGTCACCTTCAAGTATCTTAAGCGAGATAAGGAAATATGCAAGTCCCTATGTTCGGCAGCATTTGTGTCAAAATATGGGGAATGAATAGAGTTATAATGAATCATTTTTGTAACTATCCTACTACTACTATGGCTGGTTCTTGCTATCAAAAGACAGAAAAGAACGATGGTTGTGGGGATGAGAAGAAAGCTAGCCATACTTTCTGACTATTATGCAAAAGTTTGCTGCAAGCAAATGTGTAAATGTGCAAAGTGTTTGAAAGGATTCTCTCTTCCCAAATTTGTCATCTCATGTAAAGCAAATGACACATAATCTTAATTTTCAATGTTATTGTCAATCAATCAACAATAGCCTGCAGCTAAAGTTGGTTGTTATTTGTTGATGATGTAGAGTTGGCAAGAGTATTGTATTAATTACTTGCCCTCACACTATGAAGCACACGTCTACCTTGTAACAACATCAAATATATCATTATCATTATTCTATAAAATGTAGGATGAGTCTTGGTAACAGGGAGTGTAAGTGTAAACATATTTTGCTTTTAGTTTTTGTGACGCCCCCACATCTCCCTAAGGCGAACCAAAGGGTATCCGCGGGATGCCTGCCCAGCTCTCGCCAGGACTCAAGCAATTCCATTCAACTTAAAACCAAACCTAACATTTCGAAGAGAGCAACACGAATACAATTAAGGCAGAAGCGCTAAAACTTATCAAGTCACTTAACATGTAACCAGTACATCGGGTAATCATAATACAACTTAAATCCTAAATACACGTCAGGGCCCAAATTTTACATTTCAATTCCAAAAGTACAACCCAAACCAGGGTATAGCCAAAATATAGTAGAAATCCTAAACAAAAGGACAACGAAGGGTTTCTCCATACTTCCCCAAGATTCGGTCCTGTTAAGGAAAACAAACTAATAGGATGAGCCAATACTCAGTGAGGCCAAGAAAACACACATGCAAACACATAATCCAAGTAGCAACAACAATTACATTGTAGGTAAGGCTATCAAATTCGAATAATTCAGATTTCGAATAGGAAAAAAATAAACAGAAACAATTCAAGGATACTGTAGCTCTCAGGAGCTAAATTCCACGTAGTCGAGTCAAAGTCTTGATCACATCTCACGTTGACACTTCGTCAACCACATAAGTATCAAATCCGTAGATACATCACTTTTTTTCGAATCCCGTCACCGTTACACCCCCTTACCGGGCCCGCTCATCAAAGTTTTTGATAATACTCGAGTATATCATGGGCAATACTGCACGAGTAATGCCGAACAAGATCTCTCCAATAGATCATGCTTTACAAATATCTCATGGTTTGCTAAGCTTATCGACCAAGCCCATGCTGGCTCGATTCGCAAAGTTAGCCAACGAGTTTGGGCGTCCCCCGAATACGAATACGAATATAAGTCGATGAGCAACGCTCAAATCGACAATTCCAAATAGGAATCACAAATACGGATCACGTATACGAATCACAAATACAAATCACATCCACATTATCATGTACGAGTCGGATACGAATTCACATAGAAAAATTCGAATATAATTTCATTTGAAAGAGAACGAGTGCGATAAAGTACACCCTCGTCTCAAAATTTCAAATTTACATAACGGATAAGAAACAGATAACCACTTAACAACAAGTTCATGCACTTGACACTCACCAATCGAAATAAGGGAGTAAGTGCGTAAACGAGCCTTTAGGTGTTCCCCTCGAGATCCTCTTGAAGGTCTCCTTGAGCACCTGAGTAAATAGTAATTGTCTATTACACACTATCGCTTAAAACCCCTAATTATCGAGGAAGATTGCACACTTGTACAATCTAAGAAAATTTCACGAAAATGATCCTTGATTACTCGTAAATCGAGGCTAAAAAAAATGGGATTTTAAAACACAAGCGAAATCTGATTTTCATCTTTGAAATCAAGTGTAAAACGGTTTAGCAATATCGAAGGAAAATAGAGAGTTCGTAACTCTCAATTTCCTTTAAGTTCGGAAATTTCAGATTTGTCACCCATACTTTGGAAAATCGTAGCTCATTCTATACAAGTCCAAAATTGGAAAACTTTATACCGTTGGAAACCTCTTGGAAAGTACTAAAAGTTCTTAGAAGACACTTTTCCATGAATCTAAGTGGAAAGTACTCAAAAATGAGCTTGAAATCACTGTTCCAGAATGTTCAGGATTGAGCTGGGGTTGGTTTTTTTCGCTAACTTTGGAAATTTGGCAGAATTCACTCGTTGCAAACTAGCCCTTGAAATTTATAACTCAATTAGAGGTGCAAGTAAGGTTTAGGGCAGAACAAGCGGATTGAGAATTGGAGTTTCGAGCACCGAGATACGGTAGCTCGAAGTTGGGAAAATTCAAGTCTGGTGAACAATTTCCAGATTTGAGTTTCCAAAAATTGGAACCTTAGCTAAGTGTCAAAACGAACTTGGATTGGTATAAAATTTTGCAGTATGTTACTCCTATATGAAAGGTACCGCTCTATCAAATTTCAGGGAAAAAATACCTTCGGAAAGGTAGTTAATTAATCATCCAAAGTTCAGGAAAATTTCTAAAGCAACCTGTCTTTTGACTTCATTTCCCAATTTAAATCGTTTAATCAAGAAAGCTATCCAACCATGGTTCATTTGTGAAATAAAGGTCTAAGATACATCCATGATACCTTTGGTAAGTGTTTAGCATCAAGAACTTCAATTAATAAGATCACTCCCAGGTTTTGTCCCAAACCAGTCCAAGTATTTCGGTTTTTTTCCAAAACAGGGCAGTCCTCTTGTTTTGGTCACAACTCAGTCAATTTAACTCAGAATGGGGCATGGTTTATGTCGTTGAAAAATAAATTCATAGGGCTATAATATCACAGAAGAAATCATTTCAAAATTTGGCACCCAACTAGTTCAAAATCGAGCATCAATTTGCTGCCTTATCACTTCATTCCAGATGAACAGAGCAACAGGGCAGCGATCTTAAAACGTTTGGTTCGGCTTACTAACAAAGAATCAGAACGTGCATTTTATCTCAAATTAACGCCTGGAATGTGTAGTTTCCAACGCCACCAACGGCACGTGATTTCGACATCCGAGGACGGAGTTATGGCCGAAACACCACCGCTGGTCAGAGCCATACGTGAACAGTTTCCAGATTTGCTAGTTTCACAAAAAAAATTCATCTGCCCAACCAAACCTCATTATTTTTCAATGAAATTTTTCACACATCTAATACGTCATATAAACATGAGATTCAACCCATTAGATTATTAAAAATTGGCCTTAAAATGGCCGAACAAGGCAGGGGCAAAATCGAAAACTTTTGCTTCTTGCACCCAATGAAATTTCTATCAATTACACACCATTAATCCATCATTTTAACCACTAAACCAACAATATATCCACCATCAATCATCAAATCAGCAACAACCCAAGAGTGGGAGTTCATAGAGCCCACCATCAAAATTTTCCAACAATACAAGCTACCCATGTGAAGATTCTAGCTCATATGTGTAATTTAACCTCCATAGGACAAGTTTAGAGTGTTGGATCATTACCTACTTTGGTGGTTGTTCAAGTCAGAATTTTTTTTGGCCCTTTGAAGCCTGAAGAAAATCGTAGAAATGAAGCTCTTCTCCTTGCCTAAGTGAATCTCCAAGTGGTTTGTAAGCTGGATGTAAATTTTGAGATGAAATGGGGGATGATTGGTGCAAGAATGAAGAAGCTTTTCTTCCTTTCTTTCCTTTGCTGTTTGGTCGGCTGTTTTGGTGTGAAAATGGGAGTTCTAGCCGTGCACTTAAGGTGAGAAAAGAAGGGTTTTGATCTGGTGTGATGGGACCACTAAAAGCTTAAGAATGTGTGGACAAAATTGCTCCAAAAGTCAACTAAGGATAGTGCGCGAATGCGCGCGTTTCGTGCTCGTTTCCTCTCAGGTTTGTTTCACTTGTGCACTAAACCTCTAATGCACTTCCATTCATACTATTATTATTCACTTTTAATAGTCTAAAATAACGGTCTTAAGTCCCTTAATTGATCGCGCGCTAAAAACGCGTATTTCCAATTTTGCGCGATAACGCTTAACTTTCAAAAAAAAATTCTTATAACGATTATATTACTAACTAATACTTGAGCACTTAAACATAAAAATACCTAATTTGAGACTAATGTACATGTCTCTAATTTTTCCAAACTTATTGTATCCTCGATTCAATTATTTATTCCAATCGCATATTCACTATTTTTACTTAACGAGTCTTCAGAAATTAAATTTTGAAACAAGTCACTTTAAAAATATAACTAAGCCATAGATCCTTTTAATTAGGTCTAAAAAGGTTAGAAAATAATATTTGGGGCAATTGGCCAAATAAATAATTAAATGAGCTAGAATTTGGAGTTTAAAATAGGTAAATTTTTGTGAGTCTTTACATGAGTCGAGTATTAATTCCTTAATGAACCTTTCTTAATCTACCATTGATCATTGTTAACTCTCTAATATCAATACACTCTCGATTCAAATATAGTCTCGAAAAACATGCACTCGTTGTTCCAAACTAAACGAGTTTTCGAAAAGTGAATTTTTCTAACAACACGCTTTAAAAAATATAAATGAGGCATCGTTCCATATAAATGGATTTTAAATGATCGAAATAAATAATTTGGAGAAAAATGAGTAAATAAATATTTAAACAAACTACCAATATTCGATAAAATAAAAAAAAAAATTTCGAGTCCTCACATCCTCCCATCCTTAAAAGAATTTCGTCATCGAAATTCACACTTAGGATAATAGTCATACCCCTTAATAGTCATGCCTTTCAAATTAATCACTAACTTACACCCTCCGATCTATATCTCACAATTTCTATTTACCCAATTAGTAGTCAAACTTTGATTCTATCTTATGAATTTAGGGTTTTGCAAAAAGTGTGTACGGCACTAGGTCACTGAGAACCTTAGATAGACAAATAGAAGGAGGAATCATACCTCTAATGACTTTAGTAGAATCGGAAACATGTTGATAATCTAATGCATAAACCCTAGCTGGTGCATTAGATCGACTTCCTCCAACACTAGGCTGCTTAGCGGCTGACTTTTCAGGCCTTTGGGTACTACCTCCTTCTTTTGGTACGGTCGGGCATTTTGATATCTGGTGCTCGGTACTACCACAATACAAGCACTTCCCTTCTTTCCTAAAACAATCATTCTCCGTATGGTTGAGCTTGCCACAATAACCACAAACGACTTGGGGAGCCACAGATTGACCACTTGGAGGTGTCCCTCTCGATTGACCTCGTCCATTACGATCTACTCTTGATTGAGTCCCTTTTTGCATGTTAGATATCTCCACTCCACCCATCCCTTTTCCCTTTTTAAAAGGTGGGGCACTCTTATCTGCCTGTCCCGAATGGTTACTAGAAGTGCCCCTCTTCTTAGCATGAAAGTCTCTAACTTGCAGCCTTGCACTCTCGACTCTCTGTGCTTTTTCTAAGACTTCAGTAAACGTAGAGATTTGGGCTGCAGCCAAACCCTCCTAGATTTCTACATTAAGTCCCTGCACGAACCGTCTAATCCTCCTCCGTTCGTTAATCACCAATTCAGGAGCGTACTTAGAAAGCTTAGTGAACTTTCCCTCGTACCCCGCTACACTAAGGGTTCCTTGTTTCAACTTGATGAATTCATCCTCCCTTTTCTCTTGGATTAAGGGCAGAAGAAATTTCTCATTAAATTCCCTCGTGAAATTCTCCCGAGTCCAAGGGGTTTGAGCTTTTTCCCACTTTCCCCTTATCAGGTCCCACCAAGCGCGTGCCACTCCCTCAAATTGGAATGCAGCAAAATTCACTCGCCTATCCTCGGTATAGTCTAAGGCGGCGAATATATTGGTCATTCTCTCTAACCAGTTTTCAGCTGCCTCGGGGTCGGGCTCTCCAGTGAACTTAGGCGGGTTGAATTTAAGAAACCTCTCCAAGGCTCTATCTTCTCCTCTATCCTGTCCCCCAGGTTGGTTAAGCGGTCCTGGACCCTGTCGTTCAGCTAAGCGTTCTAGGATATCAGTCATCCTATTGATGGCAGTAGCCATTTGGTTAACCTCTATATTCTCTTGTCCTTGGGTCGGTCCAGTTGCGGATCCTTGTTCATCCCCTTGAGGTTGGGTCTGTCTAGTCCCTCGCCCACGGTCTCGACCACTCCTTAGTCCTTCCATTATCTTAAGGGTGCCTAATGCAAGAAATAAAAGCGATCACGCAAGAAATTTCTTAAAACAAGAGCCGATCTTGAAAACATCAGAGATAACAATAATTAACATGTATTTATGCTTTTAAAATTCATACAATTAGCAAGTCGGGGGGGTATGACAAAAAAAATACAGCACACAGGTGCCACAAAAGTACTTTTAGTCACATACGACTAAAGTAAAGTCAAGTGCCTCAAAAGTAGGCCATACAAAAATGCAATGGCCTCAGCACTAGCATCACTCCAGCTAAATCTAACTACATCAGTCCAAAAGGGGCTAATAATTTTTTTTTTTGTTCATTTCCAACTCATATCAAACTCTTGGATCCTATGGAGTTACAAAGGACCATCCATCAATCTTTCTCTATCTCTCTCTCTCTTAGGCTCAACTACATTCCACTTCTCTCTAGTCAATATTGTCCCACACTCAGTTAAAATATTCTGCGCCAGATGTCTCATTTCTCTTGCTACATGAACTGGACATCCGTTGACCTCTTGCACTTGCTGTCACGAAACATTAGTCCATTCTTGTTCCTCGTAAATGGAGATCTTAAGTCTTTAACATTACCCTCAACTCTTAAGTACTCGGGTACAAGAATCCGAAATAAGATAATTCACATCTCGAGCTGGCCAGTCCCAAGAGTAAATCACCATATTTGAGATTCGTACCCAACATACATATCTGGTCTTTCCCAAGTATTACGATAAAAGATTTATACCTATCACATTCATGATTCACAGCTTACACTCTAAAAGAGTACTTAAGCCTTTACTCATTCATATGATAAAGACCATAACACCATTTGACCCAATCTCACCCTTCGCAGATACCACGCGAAGCGGCTCTGATTTTTTTTTTTTCCTACAAGTGGTCACTTAACTTTCAAACCAGTCCCACAGTCCGGCATCCTAAATTTCAACCCTAAGATACACTACAAAGATCTGAAACCTAAGCTCTGATACCAACAGTGACAGTTCTCAGGGTCACATCACGGGGTACCTATCAGCTTGCCACCCGCACGCGGGCATCCCCTACGGAGAGTTTCGCTTCGTGACTCTTCACGAACGAGAGGCTCGGGACTTTTCCAGACGAAGGACGTAAAGTCCCAACTGTCGGCATATGGCTCTGATACCAACTGTGACGCCCCCACATCTCCCTAAGGCGAACCAAAGGGTATCCGCGGGACGCCTGCCCAACTCTCGCCAGGACTCAAGCAATTTCATTCAACTTAAAACCAAACCGAACATTTCGAAGAGAGCAACATGAATACAATTAAGGCAGAAGCGCTAAAACTTATCAAGTCACTTAACATGTAACCAGTACATCGGGTAATCATAATACAACTTAAATCCTAAATACACGTCAGGGCTCAAATTTTACATTTCAATTTCAAAAGTACAACCCAAACCAGGGTATAGCCAAAATATAGTAGAAATCCTAAACAAAAGGACAACGAAGGGTTTTTCCATACTTCCCCAAGATTCGGTCCTGTTAAGGAAAACAAACTAATAGGATGAGCCAATACTCAGTGAGGCCAAGAAAACACACATGCAAACACATAATCCAAGTAGCAACAACAATTACATTGTAGGTAAGGCTATCAAATTCGAATAATTCAGATTTCGAATAGGAAAAAAATAAACAGAAACAATTGAAGGATACTGTAGCTCTCAGGAGCTAAATTCCACGTAGTCGAGTCAAAGTCTTGATCACATCTCACGTTGACACTTCGTCAACCACATAAGTATCAAATCCGTAGATACATCACTTTTTTTCGAATCCCGTCACCGTTACACCCCCTTACCGGGCCCGCTCATCAAAGTTTTTGATAATACTCGAGTATATCATGGCAATACTGCTCGAGTAATGCCGAACAAGATCTCTCCAATAGATCATGCTTTACAAATATCTCATGGTTTGCTAAGCTTATCGACCAAGCCCATGCTGGCTCGATTCGCAAAGTTAGCCAACGAGTTTGGGCATCCCCCGAATACGAATACGAATATAAGTCGATGAGCAACGCTCAAATCGACAATTCCAAATAGGAATCACAAATACGGATCACGTATACGAATCACAAATACAAATCACATCCACATTATCATGTACGAGTCGGATACGAATTCACATAGAAAAATTCGAATATAATTTCATTTGAAAGAGAACGAGTGCGATAAAGTACACCCTCGTCTCAAAATTTCAAATTTACATAACGGATAAGAAACAGATAACCACTTAACAACAAGTTCATGCACTTGACACTCACCAATCGAAATAAGGGAGTAAGTGCGTAAACGAGCCTTTAGGTGTTCCCCTCGAGATCCTCTTGAAGGTCTCCTTGAGCACCTGAGTAAATAGTAATTGTCTATTACACACTATCGCTTAAAACCCCTAATTATCGAGGAAGATTGCACACTTGTACAATCTAAGAAAATTTCACGAAAATGATCCTTGATTACTCGTAAATCGAGGCTAAAAAAAATGGGATTTTAAAACACAAGCGAAATCTGATTTTCATCTTTGAAATCAAGTGTAAAACGGTTTAGCAATATCGAAGGAAAATAGAGAGTTCGTAACTCTCAATTTCCTTTAAGTTCGGAAATTTCAGATTTGTCACCCATACTTTGGAAAATCGTAGCTCATTCTATACAAGTCCAAAATTGGAAAACTTTATACCGTTGGAAACCTCTTGGAAAGTACTAAAAGTTCTTAGAAGACACTTTTCCATGAATCTAAGTGGAAAGTACTCAAAAATGAGCTTGAAATCACTGTTCCAGAATGTTCAGGATTGAGCTGGGGTTGGTTTTTTTCGCTAACTTTGGAAATTTGGCAGAATTCACTCGTTGCAAACTAGCCCTTGAAATTTATAACTCAATTAGAGGTGCAAGTAAGGTTTAGGGCAGAACAAGCGGATTGAGAATTGGAGTTTCGAGCACCGAGATACGGTAGCTCGAAGTTGGGAAAATTC
This sequence comes from Coffea eugenioides, assembly GCF_003713205.1. Lineage (NCBI taxonomy): Eukaryota > Viridiplantae > Streptophyta > Magnoliopsida > Gentianales > Rubiaceae > Coffea > Coffea eugenioides. The sequence continues at coordinate 46,055,180 of NC_040040.1, forward strand.
AAGTCTGGTGAACAATTTCCAGATTTGAGTTTCCAAAAATTGGAACCTTAGCTAAGTGTCAAAACGAACTTGGATTGGTATAAAATTTTGCAGTATGTTACTCCTATATGAAAGGTACCGCTCTATCAAATTTCAGGGAAAAAATACCTTCGGAAAGGTAGTTAATTAATCATCCAAAGTTCAGGAAAATTTCTAAAGCAACCTGTCTTTTGACTTCATTTCCCAATTTAAATCGTTTAATCAAGAAAGCTATCCAACCATGGTTCATTTGTGAAATAAAGGTCTAAGATACATCCATGATACCTTTGGTAAGTGTTTAGCATCAAGAACTTCAATTAATAAGATCACTCCCAGGTTTTGTCCCAAACCAGTCCAAGTATTTCGGTTTTTTTCCAAAACAGGGCAGTCCTCTTGTTTTGGTCACAACTCAGTCAATTTAACTCAGAATGGGGCATGGTTTATGTCGTTGAAAAATAAATTCATAGGGCTATAATATCACAGAAGAAATCATTTCAAAATTTGGCACCCAACTAGTTCAAAATCGAGCATCAATTTGCTGCCTTATCACTTCATTCCAGATGAACAGAGCAACAGGGCAGCGATCTTAAAACGTTTGGTTCGGCTTACTAACAAAGAATCAGAACGTGCATTTTATCTCAAATTAACGCCTGGAATGTGTAGTTTCCAACGCCACCAACGGCACGTGATTTCGACATCCGAGGACGGAGTTATGGCCGAAACACCACCGCTGGTCAGAGCCATACGTGAACAGTTTCCAGATTTGCTAGTTTCACAAAAAAAATTCATCTGCCCAACCAAACCTCATTATTTTTCAATGAAATTTTTCACACATCTAATACGTCATATAAACATGAGATTCAACCCATTAGATTATTAAAAATTGGCCTTAAAATGGCCGAACAAGGCAGGGGCAAAATCGAAAACTTTTGCTTCTTGCACCCAATGAAATTTCTATCAATTACACACCATTAATCCATCATTTTAACCACTAAACCAACAATATATCCACCATCAATCATCAAATCAGCAACAACCCAAGAGTGGGAGTTCATAGAGCCCACCATCAAAATTTTCCAACAATACAAGCTACCCATGTGAAGATTCTAGCTCATATGTGTAATTTAACCTCCATAGGACAAGTTTAGAGTGTTGGATCATTACCTACTTTGGTGGTTGTTCAAGTCAGAATTTTTTTTGGCCCTTTGAAGCCTGAAGAAAATCGTAGAAATGAAGCTCTTCTCCTTGCCTAAGTGAATCTCCAAGTGGTTTGTAAGCTGGATGTAAATTTTGAGATGAAATGGGGGATGATTGGTGCAAGAATGAAGAAGCTTTTCTTCCTTTCTTTCCTTTGCTGTTTGGTCGGCTGTTTTGGTGTGAAAATGGGAGTTCTAGCCGTGCACTTAAGGTGAGAAAAGAAGGGTTTTGATCTGGTGTGATGGGACCACTAAAAGCTTAAGAATGTGTGGACAAAATTGCTCCAAAAGTCAACTAAGGATAGTGCGCGAATGCGCGCGTTTCGTGCTCGTTTCCTCTCAGGTTTGTTTCACTTGTGCACTAAACCTCTAATGCACTTCCATTCATACTATTATTATTCACTTTTAATAGTCTAAAATAACGGTCTTAAGTCCCTTAATTGATCGCGCGCTAAAAACGCGTATTTCCAATTTTGCGCGATAACGCTTAACTTTCAAAAAAAAATTCTTATAACGATTATATTACTAACTAATACTTGAGCACTTAAACATAAAAATACCTAATTTGAGACTAATGTACATGTCTCTAATTTTTCCAAACTTATTGTATCCTCGATTCAATTATTTATTCCAATCGCATATTCACTATTTTTACTTAACGAGTCTTCAGAAATTAAATTTTGAAACAAGTCACTTTAAAAATATAACTAAGCCATAGATCCTTTTAATTAGGTCTAAAAAGGTTAGAAAATAATATTTGGGGCAATTGGCCAAATAAATAATTAAATGAGCTAGAATTTGGAGTTTAAAATAGGTAAATTTTTGTGAGTCTTTACATGAGTCGAGTATTAATTCCTTAATGAACCTTTCTTAATCTACCATTGATCATTGTTAACTCTCTAATATCAATACACTCTCGATTCAAATATAGTCTCGAAAAACATGCACTCGTTGTTCCAAACTAAACGAGTTTTCGAAAAGTGAATTTTTCTAACAACACGCTTTAAAAAATATAAATGAGGCATCGTTCCATATAAATGGATTTTAAATGATCGAAATAAATAATTTGGAGAAAAATGAGTAAATAAATATTTAAACAAACTACCAATATTCGATAAAATAAAAAAAAAAATTTCGAGTCCTCACATCCTCCCATCCTTAAAAGAATTTCGTCATCGAAATTCACACTTAGGATAATAGTCATACCCCTTAATAGTCATGCCTTTCAAATTAATCACTAACTTACACCCTCCGATCTATATCTCACAATTTCTATTTACCCAATTAGTAGTCAAACTTTGATTCTATCTTATGAATTTAGGGTTTTGCAAAAAGTGTGTACGGCACTAGGTCACTGAGAACCTTAGATAGACAAATAGAAGGAGGAATCATACCTCTAATGACTTTAGTAGAATCGGAAACATGTTGATAATCTAATGCATAAACCCTAGCTGGTGCATTAGATCGACTTCCTCCAACACTAGGCTGCTTAGCGGCTGACTTTTCAGGCCTTTGGGTATTACCTCCTTCTTTTGGTACGGTCGGGCATTTTGATATCTGGTGCTCGGTACTACCACAATACAAGCACTTCCCTTGTTTCCTAAAACAATCATTCTCCGTATGGTTGAGCTTGCCACAATAACCACAAACGACTTGGGGAGCCACAGATTGACCACTTGGAGGTGTCCCTCTCGATTGACCTCGTCCATTACGATCTACTCTTGATTGAGTCCCTTTTTGCATGTTAGATATCTCCACTCCACCCATCCCTTTTCCCTTTTTAAAAGGTGGGGCACTCTTATCTGCCTGTCCCGAATGGTTACTAGAAGTGCCCCTCTTCTTAGCATGAAAGTCTCTAACTTGCAGCCTTGCACTCTCGACTCTCTGTGCTTTTTCTAAGACTTCAGTAAACGTAGAGATTTGGGCTGCAGCCAAACCCTCCTAGATTTCTACATTAAGTCCCTGCACGAACCGTCTAATCCTCCTCCGTTCGTTAATCACCAATTCAGGAGCGTACTTAGAAAGCTTAGTGAACTTTCCCTCGTACCCCGCTACACTAAGGGTTCCTTGTTTCAACTTGATGAATTCATCCTCCCTTTTCTCTTGGATTAAGGGCAGAAGAAATTTCTCATTAAATTCCCTCGTGAAATTCTCCCGAGTCCAAGGGGTTTGAGCTTTTTCCCACTTTCCCCTTATCAGGTCCCACCAAGCGCGTGCCACTCCCTCAAATTGGAATGCAGCAAAATTCACTCGCCTATCCTCGGTATAGTCTAAGGCGGCGAATATATTGGTCATTCTCTCTAACCAGTTTTCAGCTGCCTCGGGGTCGGGCTCTCCAGTGAACTTAGGCGGGTTGAATTTAAGAAACCTCTCCAAGGCTCTATCTTCTCCTCTATCCTGTCCCCCAGGTTGGTTAAGCGGTCCTGGACCCTGTCGTTCAGCTAAGCGTTCTAGGATATCAGTCATCCTATTGATGGCAGTAGCCATTTGGTTAACCTCTATATTCTCTTGTCCTTGGGTCGGTCCAGTTGCGGATCCTTGTTCATCCCCTTGAGGTTGGGTCTGTCTAGTCCCTCGCCCACGGTCTCGACCACTCCTTAGTCCTTCCATTATCTTAAGGGTGCCTAATGCAAGAAATAAAAGCGATCACGCAAGAAATTTCTTAAAACAAGAGCCGATCTTGAAAACATCAGAGATAACAATAATTAACATGTATTTATGCTTTTAAAATTCATACAATTAGCAAGTCGGGGGGGTATGACAAAAAAAATACAGCACACAGGTGCCACAAAAGTACTTTTAGTCACATACGACTAAAGTAAAGTCAAGTGCCTCAAAAGTAGGCCATACCATACAAAAATGCAATGGCCTCAGCACTAGCATCACTCCAGCTAAATCTAACTACATCAGTCCAAAAGGGGCTAATAATTTTTTTTTTTGTTCATTTCCAACTCATATCAAACTCTTGGATCCTATGGAGTTACAAAGGACCATCCATCAATCTTTCTCTATCTCTCTCTCTCTTAGGCTCAACTACATTCCACTTCTCTCTAGTCAATATTGTCCCACACTCAGTTAAAATATTCTGCGCCAGATGTCTCATTTCTCTTGCTACATGAACTGGACATCCGTTGACCTCTTGCACTTGCTGTCACGAAACATTAGTCCATTCTTGTTCCTCGTAAATGGAGATCTTAAGTCTTTAACATTACCCTCAACTCTTAAGTACTCGGGTACAAGAATCCGAAATAAGATAATTCACATCTCGAGCTGGCTAGTCCCAAGAGTAAATCACCATATTTGAGATTCGTACCCAACATACATATCTGGTCTTTCCCAAGTATTACGATAAAAGATTTATACCTATCACATTCATGATTCACAGCTTACACTCTAAAAGAGTACTTAAGCCTTTACTCATTCATATGATAAAGACCATAACACCATTTGACCCAATCTCACCCTTCGCAGATACCACGCGAAGCGGCTCTGATTTTTTTTTTTCCTACAAGTGGTCACTTAACTTTCAAACCAGTCCCACAGTCCGGCATCCTAAATTTCAACCCTAAGATACACTACAAAGATCTGAAACCTAAGCTCTGATACCAACAGTGACAGTTCTCAGGGTCACATCACGGGGTACCTATCAGCTTGCCACCCGCACGCGGGCATCCCCTACGGAGAGTTTCGCTTCGTGACTCTTCACGAACGAGAGGCTCGGGACTTTTCCAGACGAAGGACGTAAAGTCCCAACTGTCGGCATATGGCTCTGATACCAACTGTGACGCCCCCACATCTCCCTAAGGCGAACCAAAGGGTATCCGCGGGACGCCTGCCCAACTCTCGCCAGGACTCAAGCAATTTCATTCAACTTAAAACCAAACCGAACATTTCGAAGAGAGCAACATGAATACAATTAAGGCAGAAGCGCTAAAACTTATCAAGTCACTTAACATGTAACCAGTACATCGGGTAATCATAATACAACTTAAATCCTAAATACACGTCAGGGCTCAAATTTTACATTTCAATTTCAAAAGTACAACCCAAACCAGGGTATAGCCAAAATATAGTAGAAATCCTAAACAAAAGGACAACGAAGGGTTTTTCCATACTTCCCCAAGATTCGGTCCTGTTAAGGAAAACAAACTAATAGGATGAGCCAATACTCAGTGAGGCCAAGAAAACACACATGCAAACACATAATCCAAGTAGCAACAACAATTACATTGTAGGTAAGGCTATCAAATTCGAATAATTCAGATTTCGAATAGGAAAAAAATAAACAGAAACAATTGAAGGATACTGTAGCTCTCAGGAGCTAAATTCCACGTAGTCGAGTCAAAGTCTTGATCACATCTCACGTTGACACTTCGTCAACCACATAAGTATCAAATCCGTAGATACATCACTTTTTTTCGAATCCCGTCACCGTTACACCCCCTTACCGGGCCCGCTCATCAAAGTTTTTGATAATACTCGAGTATATCATGGCAATACTGCTCGAGTAATGCCGAACAAGATCTCTCCAATAGATCATGCTTTACAAATATCTCATGGTTTGCTAAGCTTATCGACCAAGCCCATGCTGGCTCGATTCGCAAAGTTAGCCAACGAGTTTGGGCATCCCCCGAATACGAATACGAATATAAGTCGATGAGCAACGCTCAAATCGACAATTCCAAATAGGAATCACAAATACGGATCACGTATACGAATCACAAATACAAATCACATCCACATTATCATGTACGAGTCGGATACGAATTCACATAGAAAAATTCGAATATAATTTCATTTGAAAGAGAACGAGTGCGATAAAGTACACCCTCGTCTCAAAATTTCAAATTTACATAACGGATAAGAAACAGATAACCACTTAACAACAAGTTCATGCACTTGACACTCACCAATCGAAATAAGGGAGTAAGTGCGTAAACGAGCCTTTAGGTGTTCCCCTCGAGATCCTCTTGAAGGTCTCCTTGAGCACCTGAGTAAATAGTAATTGTCTATTACACACTATCGCTTAAAACCCCTAATTATCGAGGAAGATTGCACACTTGTACAATCTAAGAAAATTTCACGAAAATGATCCTTGATTACTCGTAAATCGAGGCTAAAAAAAATGGGATTTTAAAACACAAGCGAAATCTGATTTTCATCTTTGAAATCAAGTGTAAAACGGTTTAGCAATATCGAAGGAAAATAGAGAGTTCGTAACTCTCAATTTCCTTTAAGTTCGGAAATTTCAGATTTGTCACCCATACTTTGGAAAATCGTAGCTCATTCTATACAAGTCCAAAATTGGAAAACTTTATACCGTTGGAAACCTCTTGGAAAGTACTAAAAGTTCTTAGAAGACACTTTTCCATGAATCTAAGTGGAAAGTACTCAAAAATGAGCTTGAAATCACTGTTCCAGAATGTTCAGGATTGAGCTGGGGTTGGTTTTTTTCGCTAACTTTGGAAATTTGGCAGAATTCACTCGTTGCAAACTAGCCCTTGAAATTTATAACTCAATTAGAGGTGCAAGTAAGGTTTAGGGCAGAACAAGCGGATTGAGAATTGGAGTTTCGAGCACCGAGATACGGTAGCTCGAAGTTGGGAAAATTCAAGTCTGGTGAACAATTTCCAGATTTGAGTTTCCAAAAATTGGAACCTTAGCTAAGTGTCAAAACGAACTTGGATTGGTATAAAATTTTGCAGTATGTTACTCCTATATGAAAGGTACCGCTCTATCAAATTTCAGGGAAAAAATACCTTCGGAAAGGTAGTTAATTAATCATCCAAAGTTCAGGAAAATTTCTAAAGCAACCTGTCTTTTGACTTCATTTCCCAATTTAAATCGTTTAATCAAGAAAGCTATCCAACCATGGTTCATTTGTGAAATAAAGGTCTAAGATACATCCATGATACCTTTGGTAAGTGTTTAGCATCAAGAACTTCAATTAATAAGATCACTCCCAGGTTTTGTCCCAAACCAGTCCAAGTATTTCGGTTTTTTTCCAAAACAGGGCAGTCCTCTTGTTTTGGTCACAACTCAGTCAATTTAACTCAGAATGGGGCATGGTTTATGTCGTTGAAAAATAAATTCATAGGGCTATAATATCACAGAAGAAATCATTTCAAAATTTGGCACCCAACTAGTTCAAAATCGAGCATCAATTTGCTGCCTTATCACTTCATTCCAGATGAACAGAGCAACAGGGCAGCGATCTTAAAACGTTTGGTTCGGCTTACTAACAAAGAATCAGAACGTGCATTTTATCTCAAATTAACGCCTGGAATGTGTAGTTTCCAACGCCACCAACGGCACGTGATTTCGACATCCGAGGACGGAGTTATGGCCGAAACACCACCGCTGGTCAGAGCCATACGTGAACAGTTTCCAGATTTGCTAGTTTCACAAAAAAAATTCATCTGCCCAACCAAACCTCATTATTTTTCAATGAAATTTTTCACACATCTAATACGTCATATAAACATGAGATTCAACCCATTAGATTATTAAAAATTGGCCTTAAAATGGCCGAACAAGGCAGGGGCAAAATCGAAAACTTTTGCTTCTTGCACCCAATGAAATTTCTATCAATTACACACCATTAATCCATCATTTTAACCACTAAACCAACAATATATCCACCATCAATCATCAAATCAGCAACAACCCAAGAGTGGGAGTTCATAGAGCCCACCATCAAAATTTTCCAACAATACAAGCTACCCATGTGAAGATTCTAGCTCATATGTGTAATTTAACCTCCATAGGACAAGTTTAGAGTGTTGGATCATTACCTACTTTGGTGGTTGTTCAAGTCAGAATTTTTTTTGGCCCTTTGAAGCCTGAAGAAAATCGTAGAAATGAAGCTCTTCTCCTTGCCTAAGTGAATCTCCAAGTGGTTTGTAAGCTGGATGTAAATTTTGAGATGAAATGGGGGATGATTGGTGCAAGAATGAAGAAGCTTTTCTTCCTTTCTTTCCTTTGCTGTTTGGTCGGCTGTTTTGGTGTGAAAATGGGAGTTCTAGCCGTGCACTTAAGGTGAGAAAAGAAGGGTTTTGATCTGGTGTGATGGGACCACTAAAAGCTTAAGAATGTGTGGACAAAATTGCTCCAAAAGTCAACTAAGGATAGTGCGCGAATGCGCGCGTTTCGTGCTCGTTTCCTCTCAGGTTTGTTTCACTTGTGCACTAAACCTCTAATGCACTTCCATTCATACTATTATTATTCACTTTTAATAGTCTAAAATAACGGTCTTAAGTCCCTTAATTGATCGCGCGCTAAAAACGCGTATTTCCAATTTTGCGCGATAACGCTTAACTTTCAAAAAAAAATTCTTATAACGATTATATTACTAACTAATACTTGAGCACTTAAACATAAAAATACCTAATTTGAGACTAATGTACATGTCTCTAATTTTTCCAAACTTATTGTATCCTCGATTCAATTATTTATTCCAATCGCATATTCACTATTTTTACTTAACGAGTCTTCAGAAATTAAATTTTGAAACAAGTCACTTTAAAAATATAACTAAGCCATAGATCCTTTTAATTAGGTCTAAAAAGGTTAGAAAATAATATTTGGGGCAATTGGCCAAATAAATAATTAAATGAGCTAGAATTTGGAGTTTAAAATAGGTAAATTTTTGTGAGTCTTTACATGAGTCGAGTATTAATTCCTTAATGAACCTTTCTTAATCTACCATTGATCATTGTTAACTCTCTAATATCAATACACTCTCGATTCAAATATAGTCTCGAAAAACATGCACTCGTTGTTCCAAACTAAACGAGTTTTCGAAAAGTGAATTTTTCTAACAATACGCTTTAAAAAATATAAATGAGGCATCGTTCCATATAAATGGATTTTAAATGATCGAAATAAATAATTTGGAGAAAAATGAGAAAATAAATATTTAAACAAACTACCAATATTCGATAAAATAAAATAAAAAAAAAATTTCGAGTCCTCACAGTTTTTGTTAAGCCTAAATTACCCTCATGCCTTTTAATTAGAGTTATTACATTTCAATCATGACACTAGTAAGAAAAAATGAAAAATTTCAATAAATTACATCTAAAAAATATTGGTAATAAAAATTAAAAACTACCCATTTACAACTATATTAATCAATCATTTTCTTCAACTCCAATTATTGAAATATGCACATTCCAGCCTCTCAAAATTAACTTGCATTTCATTCATGCCAAATGATATATAGAAATATTTTTGGAGTTCTACGCCAAGAAGACTGTGATCGACAACATTCTCTGCAGCATTCAACACACTTAAACATACCACATCTGGGTATACTTGCTTAAACAAATTTTATTTATCTAATTCCATTGTTGCTCCACCAAAATGAAATGCTCTTGTTGAAAAGCCCTTAAAATCCCTAAACAAGTGTCCAATATAGTAAAGTTGATACTTGTCCAAAGAGAAATATCGTCTTTCCAATGAGTCCCCTATTTAATCAACAATTGCCTGTTCAACTTTCTCGTATGCAATATCTTGAAGGAAACTCAAACTTGAACCTGAATCAATAATTGCACCCCCACCACTTTTAAAATTATCCATGCTCAAATCCTTTTTGTCAGTGCCGAGTATCCTACCCCTAAAGTTAATGCCTTCAAAATTTACGTAGTAATGGAACTCCCTAATAATAAGAGGAGTTGAAAACTCAACTCCTCCGGACTTTCTCCCTATGATCAGCATATTTTTTTTATCAAATGGATCGCTTAAATTTCCAATACAGTATGAGAACTCACTACTATCCAGTTGTGAAGCTAATGAGATTCCTGAAGGACCAAGCCCCAAGACACGATTGAACTTGTCTATATAGCTATTTTTTATAGTACATCCAAATAACGGATTTAACTCATGCGCTGGTTGGTTGTCAAATGATGAACCGAAAATAAATCTTTCAAATGCAAGATTTCCACGGACAACGACTTCACCCAAATATTTCAATACAAACCAACAGAAAGTGGGTGCTGGAATACATGTCAACGGAGTAGAAGAACAAAAGTCTTCGCACCTCACATTAGCAGAATATGTTGAAGACTCCCCAGACCAATAGTTTCTATAGAATGTCCTATTGCCGCCTATACCAGGTTTGCACTGAACCCAAAACAGATTACTACCAGTATCTAACGCAACCAATTGAGCAGCCTCCCGTGAACCAAAGTTGAAACCCACCAAAAACACAGGTATTGACGTGTTAACAAAAATTCCAGTCTCGAAATCAGTATCAAGATCTGAATCATCATTTGAATCATCTAAATCATCTTGTACTGTCACCTTCAAATCTTCTGGCATTGTCACCTTGAAGTATCTTAAGCGAGATAAGGAAATATGTAAGTCCCTATGTTCGATAGCATTTGTGTCAAAATAGGGGGGAGTGAATAGAGTTATAATGAATCATTTTTGTAACTATCCTACTCCTACTAATATGGCTTGTTCTTGCTATCCAAAGACAGAAAAGAACGATGGTTGTGGTGATTAGAAGAAAGTTAGCCATACTTTCTAACTATTATGCAAAAGTTTGCTGCAAACAAATGTGTAAATGTGCAAAGTGTTTTAAAGGATTCTCTCTTCCCAAATTTGTCATCTCATGTAAAGCAAATGACACATAATCTTAATTTTCAATGTTATTGTCAATCAATCAGCAATAGCCTGCAGCTAAAGTTGGTTGTTGTTTCTTGATGATGTAGAGTTGGCAAGAGTATTGTATTAATTACTTGCCTCACACTATGAAGCACACGTCTACTTTGTAACAACATCAAATATATCATTATCATTACTCTATAAAAAGTAGGATGAGTCTTGATAACAGGGAGTGTAAGTGTAAACATATTTTGCTTTTAGTTTTTATTTAGCCTAAATTACCCTCATGCCTTTTAATTAAAGTTATTACATTTCAATCATGACACTAATAAGAAAAAATGAAAAGTTTCAATAAATTACCTCTAAAAAATATTGGTAATAAAAATTAAAAACTACCCATTTACAACTATATTCACCAATCATTTTCTTCAACTCCAATTATTGAAATATTCACATTCCATCCTCTCAAAGTTAACTTGCATTTCATTCATGTCAAATGATATATAGAAATATTTTTGGAGTTCTAGGCCAAGAAGACTGTGATCGACACCATTCTCTGCAACATTCAACACACTTAAACATACCACATCAGGGTATACTTACTTAAACAAATTCTCTTTATCTAATTCCATTGTTGCTCCATCAAAATGAAATGCTATTGTTGGAAAGCCCTTAAAATCCCTAAACAAGCGTCTTTCCAATGAGTTCTCTATGTAATCAACAATTACCTGTTCAAGTTTCTCGTATTCAATATCTTGAAGGAAACTCAAACTTGAACCTGAATCAATAATTGCACCCCTACCATTTTTAAAATTATCCATGCTCAAATCCTTTTTGTCAGTGCCGAGTATCCTACCCCCAAAGCTAATGCCTTCAAGATTTACGTAGTAATGGAACTCCCTAATAATAAGAGGAGTTGAGTTTTCAACTCCTCCGGACTTTATCCCTATGATCAGTATATTTTTTTCATCAAATGGATCGTTTAAATTTTCAATACAATATGAGAACTCACTACTATCCAGTTGTGAAGCTAATGAGATTCCTGAAGGACCAAACCCCGAGACACCATTGAACTTGCCTATGTAGCTATTTTTTCTAGTACATCCAAATAACGGATTTAACTTATGCGCTGGTTGGTTATCAAATGATGAACCGAAAATAAATCGTTCAAATGCAAGATTTCCACGGACAACGATTTCACCCAAATATTTCAATACATACCAGCAAAGAGTGGGTGTTGGAATACATGTCAACGGAATAGAAGAACAAAAGTCCTCGCACCACACATTAGCCGGATATATTGAAGACTCCCCAAGCCAATAGTTTCTATAGAATGTCCTATTGCTGCCTATACCAGGTTTGCACTGAACTCAAAGCAGATTACTACCAGTATCCAACGCAACCAATTGAGCAGCCTCCCGTGAACCAATGTTGAAACCCACCAAAAACACAGGTATTGATGTGTTAACAAAAATTCCAGTCTCGAAATTAGTATCATTATCTGAATCATCTGAATCATATTGTACTGTTAGCTTCAAATATTCTTGCATTGTCACCTTCAAGTATCTTAAGCGAGATAAGGAAATATGCAAGTTCCTATGTTCGGCAGCATTTGTGTCAAAATAGAGGGGAGTGAATAGAGTTATAATGAATCATTTTTGTAACTATCCTACTCCTACTAATATGGCTTGTTCTTGCTATCCAAAGACAGAAAAGAACGATGGTTGTGGTGATTAGAAGAAAGTTAGCCATACTTTCTGACTATTATGCAAAGGTTTGCTGCAAGCAAATGTGTAAATGTGCAAAGTGTTTTAAAGGATTCTCTCTTCCCAAATTTGTCAGCTCATGTAAAGCAAATGACACATAATCTTAATTTTCAATGTTATTGTCAATCAATCAACAATAGCCTGCAACTAAAGTTGGTTGTTGTTTCTTGATAATGTAGTGTTGGCAAGAGAATTGTATTAATTACTTGCCCTCACACGATGAAGCACACGTCTACCTTGTAACAACATCAAATATATCATTATCATTACTCTATAAAAGGTAGGATGAGTCTGGTAACAGGGAGTGTAAGTGTAAACATATTTTGCTTTTAGTTTTTGTTTAGCCTAAATTGCCCTCCTGTTTTTTAATTAGAGGTAATAAATTTCAATCATGACACTAATAAGAAAAAGTAAAAAGTTTCAATAAATTATATCTAAAAAATATTGGTAATAAAAATTAAAAACGACGCTTTTACAACTATATTAATCAATCATTTTCTTCAACTCCAATTATTGAAATATTCACATTCCATCCTCTCAAAGTTTACTTGCATTTCATTCATGTCAAATGATATATAGAAATATTTTTTGAGTTTTACGTCAAGAAGACTGTGATCGACACCATTCGCTGCAGCATTCAACACACTTAAACATACCACATCTGGTATACTTGCTTAAACAAATTCTTTTTATCTAATTCCATTGTTGCTCCATCAAAATGAAATGCTATTGTTGTAAAGCCCTTAAAATCCCTAAACAAGTGTCCAATATAGCAAAATTTATACTTGTCCAAAGAGAAATATCGTCTTTCCAATGAGTCCCCTATGTAATCAATAATTGCCTGTTCAAGTTTCTCGTTTGCAATATCTTCAAAGGAAACTCAAACCTGAACCTGAATCAATAGTTGCACCCCCACCACTTTTAAAATTATCCATTTTAAAATCCTTTTTGTCAATACCGAGCATCCTACCCCCAAAACTAATGCCTTCAAGATTTACGTAGTAATCAAACTCCCTAATAATAAGAGGAGTTGAAAACTCAACTCCTCCGGATTTTATCCCTATAATCAGTATATTTTTTTCATCAAATGGATCGTTTAAATTTCCAATACAATATGAGAACTCACTACTATCCAGTTGTGAAGCTAATGAGATTCCTGAAGGGCCAAACCCCAAGACACGATTGAACTTGTCTGTGTAGCTATTTTTTCTAGTACAACCAAATAACGGATTTAACTCATGCGCTGGTTGGTTGTCAAATGATGAACCGAAAATAAATCGTTCAAATGCAGGATTTCCACGGACAATGACTTCACCCAAATATTTCAATACATACCAGCAGAGAGTGGGTGTTGGAATACATGTCAATGGAGTAGAAGAATAAAAGTCCTCGCACCTCACATTAACAGAATATGTTGAAGACTCCGCAGGCCAATAGTTTCTATAGAATGTCCTATTGCCGCCTATATCAAGTTTGCACTGAACCCAAAGTAGATTACTACCAGTATCCAACGCAACCAATTGAGCAGCCTCCAGTGAACCAAAGTTGAAACCCACAAAAAACACAGGTATTGATATGTTAAAAAAATTTCCAGTCTCGAAATCAGTATCATTATCTGAATCATCATTTGAATCATCTGAATCATATTGTACTGTCAGCTTCAAATATTCTTGCATTGTCACCTTCAAGTATCTTAAGCGAGATAAGGAAATATGCAAGTCCCTATGTTCGGCAGCATTTGTGTCAAAATAAGGGAGGTCAATAGAGTTATAATGAATCATTTTCGTAACTATCCTACTCCGACTACTATGGCTGGTCCTTGGTATCAAAAGAAAGAAAAGAACGATGGTTATGGTGATTAGACGAAAGCTAGCCATACTTTCTGACTATTATGCAAATGTTTGCTGCAAGGAAATCTGTAAATGTGTAAAGTATTTTAAAGGATTCTCTCTTCCCAAATTTGTCAGCTCATGTAAAGCAAATGACACATAATCTTAATTTTCAATGTTATTGTCAATCAATCAGCAATAGCCTGCAGCTAAAGTTGGTTGTTGTTTCTTGATGATGTAGAGTTGGTAAGAGAATTGTATTAATTACTTGCCCTCACACGATGAATCACACGTCTACCTTGTAACAACATCAAATATATCATTATCATTACCCAATAAAAGGTAGGATGAGTTTGGGTAACAGCGAGTGTAAGTGTAAACATATTTTGCTTTTAGTTTTTATTTGGCCTAAATTACCCTCAAGTCATTTAATTAGAGGTATTACATTTCAATCATGACCCTAATAAGAAAAAATGGAAATTTTCAACAAATTACATCCAAAAAATATTGGTAATAAAATTAAAAACTACGCATTTACAACTATATTCATCAATCATTTTCTTCAACTCCAATTATTGAAATATTCGCATTCCATCCTTTCAAAGTTAACATACATTTCATTCATGTCAAATGATATATAGAAATATTTTTGAAGTCCTACGCCAAGAAGACTGTGATCGACACAATTCTCTGCAGCATTCAACACACTTAAACATACCACATCTGGTATACTTGCTTAAACAAATTCTTTTTATCTAATTCCATTGTTGCTCCATCAAAATGAAATGCTATTGTTGTAAAGCCCTTAAAATCCCTAAACAAGTGTCCAATATAGCAAAGTTGATACTTGTCCAAAGAGAAATATCGTCTTTCCAATGAGTCCCCTATGTAATCAACAATTGCCTGTTCAAGTTTCTCGTTTGCAATATCTTAAAAGGAAACTCAAACCCGAACCTGAATCAATAGTTGCACCACCACCACTTTTAAAATTATCCATTCTCAAATCCTTTTTGTCAATACCGAGCATCCTACCCCCAAAACAAATGCCTTCAAGATTTACGTAGTAATCAAACTCCCTAATAATAAGAGGAGTTGAAAACTCAACTCCTCCAGATTTTATCCCTATAATCAGTATATTTTTTTCGTCAAATGGATCGTTTAAATTTCCAATACAATATGAGAACTCACTACTATCCAGTTGTGAAGCTAATGAGATTCCTGAAGGACCAAACCCCAAGTCACGATTGAACTTGTCTGTTTAGCTATTTTTTCTAGTACATCCAAATAACGGATTTAACTCATGCGCTGGTTGGTTGTCAAATGATGAACCGAAAATAAATCGTTCAAATGCAGGATTTCCACGGACAATGACTTCACCCAAATATTTCAATACATACCAGCAGAGAGTGGGTGTTGGAATACATGTCAATGGAGTAGAAGAATAAAAGTCCACGCACCTCACATTAACAGAATATGTTGAAGACTCCGCAGGCCAATAGTTTCTATAGAATGTCCTATTGCCGCCTCTATCAAGTTTGCACTGAACCCAAAGCAGATTACTACCAGTATCCAACGCAACCAATTGAGCAGCCTCCCGTGAACCAAAGTTGAAACCCACCAAAAACACAGGTATTGATGTGTTAACAAAAATTCCAGTCTCGAAATCAGTATCATTATCTGAATCATCATTTGAATCATTTGAATCATATTGTACTGTCAGATTCAAATATTCTTGCATTGTCACCTTCAAGTATCTTAAGCGAGATAAGGAAATATGCAAGTCCCTATATTCGGCAGCATTTGTGTCAAAATAGGGGGAGTGAATAGAGTTATAATGAATCATTTTCGTAACTATCCTACTCCGACTACTATGGCTGGTCCTTGGTATCAAAAGACAGAAAAGTACGATAGTTATGGTGATTAGACGAAAGCTAGCCATACTTTCTGACTATTATGCAATGGTTTGCTGCAAGCAAATGCGTAAATGTGTAAAGTATTTTAAAGGATTCTCTCTTCCCAAATTTGTCAGTTCATGTAAAGCAAATGACACATAATCTTAATTTTCAATGTTATTGTCAGTCAATCAGCAATAGCCTGCAGCTAAAGTTAGTTGTTGTTTCTTGATGATGTAGAGTTGGTAAGAGAATTGTATTAATTACTTGCACTCACACAATGAATCACACGTCTACCTTGTAACAACATCAAATATATCATTATCATTACCCAATAAAAGGTAGGATGAGTTTGGGTAACAACGAGTGTCAGTGTAAACATATTTTGCTTTTAGTTTTTGTTTGGCCTAAATTACCCTCAAGTCATTTAATTAGAGGTATTACATTTCAATCATGACACTAATAAGAAAAAATGAAAATTTTCAACAAATTACATCCAAAAAATATTGGTAATAAAATTAAAAACTACGCATTTACAACTATATTCATCAATCATTTTCTTCAACTCCAATTATTGAAATATTCGCATTCCATCCTTTCAAAGTTAACATACATTTCATTCATGTCAAATGATATATAGAAATATTTTTGAAGTCCTACGCCAAGAAGACTGTGATCGACACAATTCTCTGCAGCATTCAACACACTTAAACATACCACATCTGGTATACTTGCTTAAACAAATTCTTTTTATCTAATTCCAATGTTGCTCCATCAAAATGAAATGCTATTGTTGTAAAGCCCTTAAAATCCCTAAACAAGTGTCCAATATAGCAAAGTTGATACTTGTCCAAAGAGAAATATCGCCTTTCCAATGAGTCCCCTATGTAATCAACAATTGCCTGTTCAAGTTTCTCGTTTGCAATATCTTCAAAAGAAACTCAAACTTGAACCTGAATCAATAGTTGCACCCCCACCACTTTTTAAATATCCATTCTCAAATCCTTTTTGTCAGTGCCGAGTATCCTACCCCCAAAGCTAATGCCTTCAAGATTTACGTAGTAATGGAACTCCCTAATAATAAGAGGAGTTGAGTTTTCAACTCCTCCGGACTTTATCCCTATGATCAGTATATTTTTTTCATCAAATGGATCGTTTAAATTTTCAATACAATATGAGAACTCACTACTATCCAGTTGTGAAGTTAATGAGATTCCTGAAGGACCAAGCCCCGAGACACCATTGAACTTGTCTATGTAGCTATTTTTTCTAGTACATCCAAATAACGGATTTAACTTATGCGCTGGTTGGTTATCAAATGATGAGCCGAAAATAAATCGTTCAAATGCAAGATTTCCACGAACAACGATTTCACCCAAATATTTCAATACATACCAGCAAAGAGTGGGTGTTGGAATACATGTCAACGGAATAGAAGAACAAAAGTCCTCGCACCTCACATTAGCAGGATATATTGAAGACTCCCCAAGCCAATAGTTTCTACAGAATGTCCTATTGCTGCCTATACCAGGTTTGCACTGAACTCAAAGCAGATTACTACCAGTATCCAACGCAACCAATTGAGCAGCCTCCCGTGAACCAATGTTGAAACCCACCAAAAACACAGGTATTGATGTGTTAACAAAAATTCCAGTCTCGAAATCAATATCATTATCCGAATCATCATTTGAATCATCTGAATCATATTGTACTGTCAGCTTCAAATATTCTTGCATTGTCACTTTCAAGTATCTTAAGCGAGATAAGGAAATATGCAAGTCCCTATGTTCGGCAGCATTTGTGTCAAAATAGGGGGAGTGAATAGAGTTATAATGAATCATTTTTGTAACTATCCTACTCCTACTAATATGGCTTGTTCTTGCTATCCAAAGACAGAAAAGAACGATGGTTGTGGTGATTAGAAGAAAGTTAGCCATACTTTCTGACTATTATGCAAAGGTTTGCTGCAAGCAAATGTGTAAATGTGCAAAGTGTTTTAAAGGATTCTCTCTTCCCAAATTTGTCAGCTCATGTAAAGCAAATGACACATAATCTTAATTTTCAATGTTATTGTCAATCAATCAACAATAGCCTGCAACTAAAGTTGGTTGTTGTTTCTTGATGATGTAGAGTTGGCAAGAGAATTGTATTAATTACTTACCCTCACACGATGAAGCACATGTCTACCTTGTAACAACATCAAATATATCATTATCGTTACTGTATAAAAGGTAGGATGTGTCTGGTAACAGGGAGTGTAAGTGTAAACATATTTTGCTTTTAATTTTTGTTTAGCCTAAATTGCCCTCCTGTTTTTTAATTAGAGGTATTAAATTTCAATCATGACACTAATAAGAAAAAGTAAAAAGTTTCAATAAATTATATCTAAAAAATATTGGTAATAAAAATTAAAAACGACGCTTTTACAACTATATTAATCAATCATTTTCTTCAACTCCAATTATTGAAATATTCACATTCCATCTTCTCAAAGTTTACTTGCATTTCATTCATGTCAAATGATATATAGAAATATTTTTCGAGTTTTACGTCAAGAAGACTGTGATCGACACCATTCTCTGCAGCATTCAACACACATAAACATACCACATCTGGTATACTTGCTTAAACAAATTCTTTTTATCTAATTCCATTGTTGCTCCATTAAAATGAAATGCTATTGTTGTAAAGCCCTTAAAATCCCTAAACAAGTGTCCAATATAGCAAAGTTGATACTTGTCCAAAGAGAAATATCGTCTTTCCAATGAGTCCCCTATGTAATCAACAATTGCCTGTTCAAGTTTCTCGTTTGCAATATCTTCAAAAGAAACTCAAACTTGAACCTGAATCAATAGTTGCACCCCCACCACTTTTAAAATTATCCATTTTCAAATCCTTTTTGTCAATACCGAGCATCCTACCCCCAAAATTAATGCCTTCAAGATTTACGTAGTAATCAAACTCCCTAATAATCCTCCTCCGGATTTTATCCCTATAATCAGTATATTTTTTTCATCAAATGGATCGTTTAAATTTCCAACACAATATGAGAACTCACTACTATCCAGTTGTGAAGCTAATGAGATTCCTGAAAGACCAAACCCCAAGACACGATTGAACTTGTCTGTGTAGCTATTTTTTCTAGTACAACCAAATAACGGATTTAACTCATGCGCTGGTTGGTTGTGAAATGATGAACCGAAAATAAATCGTTCAAATGCAGGATTTCCACGGACAATGACTTCACCCAAATATTTCAATACATACCAGCAGAGAGTGGGTGTTGGAATACATGTCAATGGAGTAGAAGAATAAAAGTCCTCGTACCTCACATTAACCGAATATGTTGAAGACTCCGCAGGCCAATAGTTTCTATAGAATGTCCTATTGCCGCCTATATTAAGTTTGCACTGAACCCAAAGCAGATTACTACCAGTATCCAACGCAACCAATTGAGCAGCCTCCAGTGAACCAAAGTTGAAACCCACCAAAAACACAGGTATTGATGTGTTAACAAAATTTCCAGTCTCGAAATCAGTATCATTATCTGAATCATCATTTGAATCATCTGAATCATATTGTACTGTCAGCTTCAAATATTCTTGCATTGTCACCTTCAAGTATCTTAAGCGAGATAAGGAAATATGCAAGTCCCTATGTTCGGCAGTATTTGTGTCAAAATAAGGGAGGTCAATAGAGTTATAATGAATCATTTTCGTAACTATCCTACTTCGACTACTATGGCTGGTCCTTGGTATCAAAAGAAAGAAAAGAACGATGGTTATGGTGATTAGACGAAAGCTAGCCATACTTTCTGACTATTATGCAAATGTTTGCTGCAAGGAAATCTGTAAATGTGTAAAGTATTTTAAAGGATTCTCTCTTCCCAAATTTGTCAGCTCATGTAAAGCAAATGACACATAATCTTAATTTTCAATGTTATTGTCAATCAATCAGCAATAGCCTGCAGCTAAAGTTGGTTGTTGTTTCTTGATGATGTAGAGTTGGTAAGAGAATTGTATTAACTACTTGCCCTCACACGATGAATCACACGTCTACCTTGTAACAATATCAAATATATCATTATCATTACCCAATAAAAGGTAGGATGAGTTTGGGTAACAGGGAGTGTAAGTGTAAACATATTTTGCTTTTAGTTTTTATTTGGCCTAAATTACCGTCAAGTCATTTAATTAGAGGTATTACATTTCAATCATGACACTAATAAGAAAAAATGAAAATTTTCAACAAATTACATCTAAAAAATATTGGTAATAAAATTAAAAACTACGCATTTACAACTATATTCATCAATCATTTTCTTCAACTCCAATTATTGAAATATTCGCATTCCATCCTTTCAAAGTTAACATACATTTCATTCATGTCAAATGATATATAGAAATATTTTTGAAGTCCTACGCCAAGAAGACTTTGATCGACACAATTCTCTGCAGCATTCAACACACTTAAACATACCACATCTGGTATACTTGCTTAAACAAATTCTTTTTATCTAATTGCATTGTTGCTCCATCAAAATGAAATGCTATTGTTGTAAAGCCCTTAAAATCCCTAAACAAGTGTCCAATATAGCAAAGTTGATACTTGTCCAAAGAGAAATATCGTCTTTCCAATGAGTCCCCTATGTAATCAACAATTGCCTGTTCAAGTTTCTCGTTTGCAATATCTTCAAAGGAAACTCAAACCTGAACCTGAATCAATAGTTGCACCCCCACCACTTTTAAAATTATCCATTCTCAAATCCTTTTTGTCAATACCGAGCATCCTACCTCCAAAACTAATGCCTTCAAGATTTACGTAGTAATCAAACTCCCTAATAATCCTCCTCCGGATTTTATCCCTATAATCAGTATATTTTTTTCATCAAATGGATCGTTTAAATTTCCAACACAATATGAGAACTCACTACTATCCAGTTGTGAAGCTAATGAGATTCCTGAAAGACCAAACCCCAAGACACGATTGAACTTGTCTGTGTAGCTATTTTTTCTAGTACAACCAAATAACGGATTTAACTCATGCGCTGGTTGGTTGTGAAATGATGAACCGAAAATAAATCGTTCAAATGCAGGATTTCCACGGACAATGACTTCACCCAAATATTTCAATACATACCAGCAGAGAGTGGGTGCTGGAATACATGTCAATGGAGTAGAAGAATAAAAGTCCTCGCACCTCACATTAACCGAATATGTTGAAGACTCCGCAGGCCAATAGTTTCTATAGAATGTCCTATTGCCGCCTCTATCAAGTTTGCACTGAACCCAAAGCAGATTGCAACCAGTATCCAACGCAACCAATTGAGCAGCCTCTCGTGAACCAAAGTTGAAACCCACCAAAAACACAGGTATTGATGTGTTAACAAAATTTCCAGTCTCGAAATCAGTATCATTATCTGAATCATCATTTGAATCATCTGAATCATATTGTACTGTCAGCTTCAAATATTCTTGCATTGTCACCTTCAAGTATCTTAAGCGAGATAAGGAAATATGCAAGTCCCTATGTTCGGCAGCATTTGTGTCAAAATAAGGGTGGTCAATAGAGTTATAATGAATCATTTTCGTAACTATCCTACTCCGACTACTATGGCTGGTCCTTGGTATCAAAAGAAAGAAAAGAACGATGGTTATGGTGATTAGA
>NC_040040.1:46078156-46101346 GCF_003713205.1 Coffea eugenioides
AGGATTCACATTTTCCCAAAGACACAAAAGTCATCCAAAAGATACTAAAGTTTTCCCTAAGTACCTATACAAAAGTGGGCATTCAAAATATAACATTTCTTTTCTAGTTCTCCAAGACTTCATGCAACTCAGAACCTGTCAAGGAAAAACAAATTGGAAGGGATGAGCCAATAGCTCAGTGGTGCCTCGAAACATGCAATTCACATAGGGCAATTTAACAAGTACAAATGGACAAGTAAGCAATTAACAATTTAGGAAATCGAAGTAACATGACAAGAAAAGGATACGGGGCTCTCAGGAGCCAAAGTCCACGTACTTGATCAGGAAATTTTTAGTAATTGACACTCCGTCAACTTTCACTACCTAACCTCCATGTAGAGTATTTCCTACTCTACTTGTCTCCTAGCAACGACTTCCCCCTTATTTTCGGGCCCGACTCCAACACGAATTTTGCAAGCACTTTTACCAAGACGGCAGAGAGGTACCTCCCACTCTAATAGAGCGTGGTACGTGCATCCGTTTGGTTTATTCAGTCGACGAGACCACGCTCCAATCGACATTGCAACACTTGTACTTGTGATATTTCACGCAATCACATAGCATATAACATTTCATGATATCTCTAGCAAGTACTTTTAACAAGTAGTTCAACTAGCAGTTAAACACGATTCACGCAAGAGACAATCACCTCAAGTGAAGTGTCTAGAATTCCAAACTTTGATCGAGATTGTGCTCTTCACCAACTCCTAAAATCATACAAATAATTCACATAAATTTCCACTTTTGAGTTGGCGAATTTAACTCGAGTCAACTAGCATTTAATTTCACTCAAAAATCCCAACCTAGCATTAATTGTTTTCTCAAAGTGAAATCCACAATTTCGAGTGAAATTAAATGTTAAGGTTTCTTTAAAACCAAAAACTTGCTAAATTCGTCAAATATTCCAATAACCAAGTTCTAGAGTCATATAAGCAATTAACACCACTTTGGTGTCACAAGTTGAGAAGAATCACATTTAACTATTTAGAAGAATTTTCCCCTCTAATTTTCCCCAAAAATATCTTGGGAAATTCCTTTAAGAGGAAATCATATAAACCAAGTAAAACTAGTCGTTGGAATTTCAATAAAATAGAAACTCCTTAAGTTTGCCAAATTCCATTGACCAACTTGGTTCAAGGATTTTCATGAAGGCAAAAACTTGAGTTTTCAAGAAAATTTTCAAATTTGGCATATTTCTCGAAATAGGACATTTGGTCTAATAAAATTCAAGGTTATTGACTCGAAGTGGACCTAGTAACGAAGGTTAATACTAGAAAACATTTTTGGGACAATTTAGTCCACATTTAACCAAAACGAAATCCAAACGTCAAAATCATTTCTAATTTCAAACAAAATTTCTGTTTTGGGTAGCGTCGTGAAGAATAAAATTTTGGTCCACTTTTTGGACGTAAACTCTACTAGATTTTTGTCCTAAATTGAGCTATACACACCCCTTAACTAAACACAAGTCAAATTGGGTTCATGTTAACGTGAAAATCATTTAACATGTCTCATGCAAAGCTGGAAAAATTTCCAAGTGCATTTGGTACAAGAAGTCCATTTTCTCTTCAATTTGTCCAAAACTTTTCAACTACCCAAAAGCTACATTTTCCCCCAAACAATACTACACATATTGGTAAACATGTATACAGCCCAAATAGTTCACAAATTTGTCGAAATCAACCCCCAAAAATTCGACCAAAATCTGGAAAATTTCCAGAATTTTCGGGTAGCTCAAAGGGCATTTTTCTCTTTGATTTTTCAATGAAATTTCCCATTGTACCAAAGCTGCATTTTCACCAAAACTACTCTACACATATAGGTGAACATATACATGATTTAAATAGCTCAATAACTTCACAAAATCCAGTTCAAAAAGCTGGGCAAAGTTGGAAGAAAAACAGGCCTGCTGGTTCGGTTGCAGAGCAGAAATTTTCTCTTCTCTTTGATCAACCATTTCCAACTTATAATTCATACTTTAAGTCCCTAACAATCACCACTAACTAGTCTAGCCCCCAAATAAACAATCCAGTTCATTAACTAAGCGAAATTTGCAAAACATCAACAGGTACAAATCTGGAAAATTTTCCCTTCTCTCGGCAGCACCCCAGCTTCATTCTAAAAAAATTTTCCCAACATATAACCACCTCAAAACATACATATAGACACATAAAACACCTCTAGCTTCATCAATCATTAGCTTAGAGGATCAGCAACCCAACATGTTTCACCAAGACAAGCTAAAACTTCAAGAACCAAAAGCTGCAACAAATCTGAAATTTTGGCTAAGGGGTGAAGCGGAAGTTTTTGGGTTACCTTTGGTGGTTGTTTACTAGCTAAATGAAGTGCCTAGTTCCCCAAGTTCGCTCCTAGAATCACTGAGGTCAGTCGGCACCCCTTGCACTCTGTTTTTCTCTCGGTCAGACCACCCACAGCAGCAACCCAGCAGCAAACGTTAAGGTGAAGAGAAGCTTGGGTCCGGGGGTTTTGAGTCAGCTTGGAAGGTTCTGTGGTTGGAGGAAAGAAAAATGGCAGCTGGTTTCTCCTTCTCCCCTGGTCCGACACAACGCCGGCAGCAGCAGCAGCGATCTTCCTCCTCCTTGCTCGGTCGAGACAGCAGCCAAGAATGGAGGTGGAAGCTGGAAATGGAAGGTGAACGTTGGGTTTGGGAATGGTTGAAGATGGAGGGCTGTTGGAAGCTGGGAATGGCCGTGGCTCTTAGCTCTTCTTGCAACAGATGATCGAGCTTGAAGAGAAGAGAAACGGCTGGTAGTTGGTGATAAGATGGGTTGAAAATGAAGGTAAGCTAGAGTATAGGTTTGAAGACTTTTTGGGCATGCCATTAATGGTGGGAAAATTTTGAATTGAATCGCGTTTACGCGCGAGAATTTTATCTACTGGTAGAAATTCCTCACCTAGCATTTTCTCAACTGAATTATACATTTTTATAACCTCTACATATCATACAGTTCAACTTAGAGCTATATTGCGTATGGGAGTGCGAAAATCCAACTTAATGTTTAGCCGAACGCGAACTGTCAAATAAATTTTGAAAATTCATGTAAATTAAAATATAACATTTATATAAGTGAAAACATCATTAATAATATAAATACACATTTTTAAATATAAATTCATATTATTTAATAATTTTCAAAGTTTAAATAATATTTATTTTAATTTTCAGAAATTAATGAAATTTTGAGATCCTCACATCCTTCCCCCCTTAAAAGAATTTTGTCCTCAAAATTCTTACCTGTTCAAGCGAACAACTCTGGGTATTGGTTCTTCATGTCCTTCTCAACCTCCCAAGTTGCCTCCTCAACGTCGTGATTTCTCCACAAGACTTTGACTAAGGCAATCTTCTTATTTCTCAATTCTTTAATTTCTCGGTCCAAAATCTTAACTGGTCGCTCCTCATAAGTCAAAGACTCGTCTACTTCAACGTCATCTAATTGAATCACATGACTTGGGTCGGGATGATATTTCTTGAGTATAGATACGTGGAAGACATTATGAATCCTGCTCATGCTAGAAGGTAAATCCAGCTGATAAGCCACTTTTCCAACTCGTTTAAGAACTTCAAAGGGTCCAATGTACCTCGGCTTTAATTTCTTTCCCTTCTTGGATATTACCCCTCCTTTCATAGGTTTTACTCTTAGAAAGACTTTATCTCCTACTTCAAATTCTAAGTCTTTTCTTCGGTGATCTGCGTAACTCTTCTGCCGACTTTGAGCAGTTTGAAGTCTCTCCCTAACCAGCTTAACCTTCTCATAAGCTTCTTCGATCCATGGAATAGCTGTCGGGTCTAAAACTCTCTTCTCTCCTACTTCATCCCAATGAATAGGGGATCGACACCTTCTACCATAAAGCGCCTCATACGGTGCCATTTGGATTGAAGCCTGATAACTGTTATTATAAGCAAACTCTGCCAACGTCATGTACTGGCTCCAACTCCCTCCGAAATCTAATATACAGGATCTTAACATGTCCTCGAGGGTTTGTATGGTCCTCTCCGACTGTCCATCTGTTTGTGGATGATATGCAGTGCTCAACTTCAATTTAGTCCCCAAAGTTTCCTGAAATTTCTGCCAAAAGCGGGAAACAAATCTAGGGTCTCGATCGGAGACTATACTTACAGGAATCCCATGCAATCTCATAATTTCTTCTGTGTACAACTTGGCTAATTTCTCCAAAGAGTAACTCATATTCACCGGTAAGAAATGTGCAGATTTTGTAAGCCTATCCACTATCACCCAAACCGCATCATGTCCCCTTTGACTTCTAGGTAAACCCGTCACAAAATCCATGGTAATATGCTCCCATTTCCACTCAGGGATTTCTAAAGGTTGTAACAAACCAGAAGGCTTTTGATGTTCTGCCTTAACCTGCTGACACACTAGGCAAGTCTGTACAAATTTCGCCACATCCCTTTTTAAGCCATCCCACCAATAAAGCCCTTTTACATCCTGATACATCTTGTTAACTCCAGGGTGAATAGTATACTTGGACCGATGTGACTCCTCTAGAATTTCTCTTTTCAAACCCTCTTCATTAGGTACTACTATTCGATCCCTAAATCTCAAAATGCCTTCAGGTCCTAGTTTAAAATCTAGGGTTTCCCCCTTTCCCACTCTCTCCAAATAACCTTGTACTACCGGATCCTTCCTTTGAGCCTCCTTAATTCTTTCTAACAAAGGGGATTTTAAGGATAGATTTCCAAACAAGATTTTCAACTTTTCTAAACGAGGATTCCAACCACTCGCTTCTTCTAACATATCCCATTCTCTCACCATTAGACCCGCTACTTGAGCCCTCCTACTTAGTGCATCTGCAACCACATTTCCTTTCCCAGGGTGATAATTGATTGAACAATCATAATCCTCAAGAAATTCTACCCAACGCCTCTGTCGCAAGTTCAACTCCTTTTGTGAAAACAGATACTTAAGGCTCTTATGGTCTGTGAATACCTCAAATGTTACCCCATACAAGTAATGTCTCCACTTCTTCAAAGAAAAAATAACAGCAGCCAACTCTAGGTCATGGGTCGGGTAATTCATCTCATGAGGTTTTAATTTCCTAGAAGCATAGGCCACAACTTTTCCCTTTTGCATTAGAACACAGCCTAACCCTTCTTTAGAAGCATCGGAATATACTACATACCCTTCAACTCCCTCAGGTAGGGCTAACACTGGAGCCGTAGTCAATCGCCTCTTCAATTCTTGAAAGCTCGCTTCACATTTAGGGCTCCAAATGAACTTATGGTTTTTCTTAGTTAACTCCGTCATTGGCCCAGCAATTTTTGAGAAATCTTTTATAAAACGACGGTAATAACCCGCCAATCCCAAGAAACTTCTAATTTCAGTTGGATTCTCTGGTTGTTTCCACAAAGTAACAGCCTCCACTTTAGTTGGATCCATTGCAATTCCATTCTTAGAAATTCTATGACCCAGAAAAGAAATTTCTTCCAGCCAAAATTCACACTTACTGAACTTAGCGTAAAGCTTGTGTTCCCTCAACACTTGTAAAACTATCTCCAAGTGCTTGGCGTGATCCTCTCGGGTCTTAGAATATACTAGAATATCATCTATGAATACCACCACAAATTGGTCCAGATATTTCTTAAAGATTCTCTGCATTAGATCCATGAAAGCAGCTGGAGTATTGGTTAACCCAAAAGGCATTACCGCAAACTCAAAGTGCCCATATCTAGAATTAAAAGCAGTCTTAGGTATGTCTTCCTTTTTAATCCTCAATTGATAGTACCCTTGTCTCAAATCTAACTTAGAGTACACCACCGATCCTTGCAATTGATCAAATAATCCATCAATCAAGGGCAAATGGTACTTATTCTTAATAGTCACCTCATTCAAACCTCGATAGTCAATGCACAATCTCAAACTCCCGTCCTTTTTCTTTACAAACAAAACTGGAGCTCCCCACGGTGAGTCACTTTCCTTAATAAAACCTCTTTCTAGGAGGTCCTGCAACTGGATCTTTAGTTCTTTCAACTCCGCAGGAGCCATTCTATAAGGAGTTTTTGAAATTGGGGCTACTCCTAGAACCAAGTCAATCTTAAACTCTATCTCCCTTTCAGGTGGCAAAGATGTTAATTCTTCCGGAAAGACATCGGGAAAATCTCGCACGATTGGCACATCTTCTAATTTCACTTGGTCACTAGGGGCGTTAATTAAGAAAGCTAAGAAACCCTGGGCTCCCTTGTGAAGCATTTTCCTAGCTCGAATCCCTGAAATCAAAGCAGATGAAGCTAATCTGCCCCTTATAACTAGCTTGAGAGTGGCCTCACCTGGGATGCAAAATTTCACCACTTTAGCTCTACAATCTAGCTTAGCATGGTGGTAAGACAAAAAGTCCATTCCTATAATCACATCATACCCCTTAAGGTCCAAACTCACCAAGTCAACTAGCATTTTTCGTTCCCCAACCCAAAATTCACACTCCTTATACACCAAACTAGTGAGTATGCTTTTATTACCTGTAGGAGTCCTAACTTCCAAATCATAGGGTAATCGTACAGGCTTTACATTAATTCCACACATAAAAGCAGGATTAACAAACGAATGAGTCGCACCCGGATCAATTAAAACCTTAGCTAATCGATGAAAGATTGGAAGTGTACCTTCGACTACCTCCGAAGGGTCAGGTACAGGTTGACTATCTAGGGCATAAACCCTGGCCGGGACCTTTGGCCGACTCCCTCCAGAGGCAGTTTGCCTAGAACTTGTGGCACCTCCTTGGCTTCCCCCATTCTCGGAAATCTTAGGACAATTAGCAATTTGGTGCTCAACACTCCCACACCTGAGGCACTTGCCCTCCTTTCTCCAGCACTCATTTGCGGTATGATTGGCTTTTCCACAGTAACCACAGGTTATCTGAGGGGTTGACACTTGTACACCTTGTGGAGCACTCCTAGGGGGTCCCCTTCCACTTTGACTTTCTCTCACTCCAGATCCTCTCGCCCCAGAGCCTCTAGCTCCAGCACCCCTTGTTAAAGCACCTCTCGATGCAAGAGGGATATTCACTACCCCAGTTCCTCTACCCATCTTAGGCGGTGGGGCACTTGTAGAAATTAGGTCCCTGCTACCACTAGGGGCATTCCTTTTCCTAGCAAAGAATGACTTAGATTGGGCTCTAGCCGTCTCAAACCTCTGAGCTTTCTCTACGGCATCACTATACGTGTTAATTTGAGCAGTTGCTAGCCCCTCTTGAATCTCCACATTGAGCCCTTGCACAAATCTCCTAATGCGTCTCTGCTCAGTGGCTATCAGGTCAGGGGCATATCGGGCTAATTTAGTGAAGTGGGTCTCATACTCTGCTACACTCATGGCCCCTTGTTTGCACTTAATAAAGTCGTCCTCCCTTTTCTCTTGGACTAGAGGTGGAAGGAATTTGGCATTAAACTCACGGGTGAAGTTTGCCCAAGTACTAGGGGTACGGTCTCTATCCCACTTATCCTTAATTAGATTCCACCAAGACCGTGCAGCTCCCTCAAATTGAAATGACGCAAAAGTCACCTTCCGCGTCTCAGTGTAATCCAAGGTGGCAAAAATATCAGATATTCTCTCCCACCATCCCTCAGCTATTTCAGGCTCTGGCCCACCTTGAAACTTAGGCGGCCCAAACTTTAGGAACCTCTCCAAGGCCCTATCTTTAGTATCTACCTGCCCACCAGGTTGTTGATGCACTGGTCCAGGACCTTGACGGTCCGTCAAACGCTCTAGCACTTCGGTTATCCTATTAATAGCGGTGGCCATTTGATCTCCGCCCCCGCCCTCGGGTCCCCGATTTTGGTTCACTTCCGATGCTCTATCGCCCCCTTGATCACGAAGGGGTTCAGCCCGTCTCCCTCGACCTCGGCCTCGATTTCGGCCTCGGCCTCTACCACGGGGATCCATACCTAGTTATGCCTAATGCAAAACAAGAAGTAAGTATATAGAAATTTACGCAAAATTTAAAGAGCAACGCAGGAAAATTGCATAAAATTAAGAAACAAAGCAGAAAATTATGCCAAATGAAGATCAACTTGAGGGCGATAAAAATAACCACAACTAACACATATATTAACATTCAAAATTCCTACAATTAGCATTTCGTTGGGATTTTACAAAAATATAGCCCAAATGTGCTACAATGTGCAACCAGTCATTCATAATCAAAAGAAGTGCAATCACCACAAAAGCAAGCCATACAGTTACAAAAATACAATGGCCCAAGAGTTAGCACCATCCCAACCAATGTTTACAGATTACAAGTCAAAAGAGAGTCTAACTAAGCCTAGTCCTCAGCGGGACCATCAGATGGATTCCCCTCATCAGGATCCTCTTCTGGATCTTCCTCCGGGTCCTCCTCTGGATCCTCCTCAGCACTAGGAGCTACCTCTGAGGCCTCGTCCATCACCTCATCCACCAGCATGGTAGCATCCGCTAGTATCCCAAAAGCTCGCTCACGAACCATGTCTCTCATCCTAGCCACGCTATCCCTTGCTCTCTGCAGCTCCTCACGGTCTGCCTCAGCCCTAGCTCTCTCCTCTATCACCCGTCCAGTCAGCTCTGTTACCCTATTCTGCAGATGAGTCACCATGGCACCTAACTCATCCACATCCTGAATCAGGGCCAGATTGGAATTCACCAACTGGCGACACTCATCGTCTATAGCCAGAACCAAGCGGTTGGGGTAAGAAAATGTCAACCTACAGTCACACCTAGGAACCCTGGTGTCGGGCGAGTACTGACCACGAGCTCCACCACCCTGAACTTGGTAAAATATAGGCCTAAGAGGCGGCACGTGACCATTCACGTGCCCGTTACCATTAGCAGCATGTCCGTTCCCATTAGGGTTCTCCATACCTACAAAACAGCCAAAACTTTCAAAGTTAAACCTTAGCACCATTAACTTGATCAATTATCACTTAAAATATATCTAAGTATCTCATTCCTATTTCTAGGAATAAAATACCTAACAATTCTCCCAAATACGTTCTAACCTAATGCTCTGATACCACCTGTGGCGGCCCCACCTCCCCCTAAGGCGAACCAGAGGGTTCGGCGAGTCGCCTGCCCAACTCTCGCCGGGACTCACTCACTCAATCATCTAACATCATCAAATATAATTCATAAATAAACTTTACTTCTCGCATAAGCCAAGTACTTAAACAAACCGTACCATTCAACTTACTATGTCCAAAAGTACAATTTCAAGCATCAAGAAAATGTCTAACTTAAAATACTTAAATTCAACTTAATTTACAATTTAAAATTCCTAATCCAGGGCACAGAAGCACCACAGGATTCACATTTTCCCAAAGACACAAAAGTCATCCAAAAGATACTAAAGTTTTCCTTAAGTACATATACAAAAGTGGGCATTCAAAATATAACATTTCTTTTCTAGTTCTCCAAGACTTCATGCAACTCAGAACCTGTCAAGGAAAACAAATTGGAAGGGATGAGCCAATAGCTCAGTGGTGCCTCGAA
This sequence comes from Coffea eugenioides, assembly GCF_003713205.1. Lineage (NCBI taxonomy): Eukaryota > Viridiplantae > Streptophyta > Magnoliopsida > Gentianales > Rubiaceae > Coffea > Coffea eugenioides. The sequence goes on from NC_040040.1 coordinate 46,087,690, forward strand.
ACATGCAATTCACATAGGGCAATTTAACAAGTACAAATGGACAAGTAAGCAATTAACAATTTAGGAAATCGAAGTAACATGACAAGAAAAGGATACGGGGCTCTCAGGAGCCAAAGTCCACGCGCTTGATCAGGAAATTTTTAGTAGTTGACACTCCGTCAACTTTCACTACCTAACCTCCATGTAGAATATTTCCTACTCTACTTGTCTCCTAGCAACGACTTCCCCCTTATTTTCGGGCCCGACTCCAACACGAATTTTGCAAGCACTTTTACCAAGACGGCAGAGAGGTACCTCCCACTCTAATAGAGCGTGGTACGTGCATCCGTTTGGTTTATTTAGTCGACGAGACCACGCTCCAATCGACATTGCAACACTTGTACTTGTGATATTTCACGCAATCACATAGCATATAACATTTCATGATATCTCTAGCAAGTACTTTTAACAAGTAGTTCAACTAGCAGTTAAACACGATTCATGCAAGAGACACTCACCTCAAGTGAAGTGTCTAGAATTCCAAACTTTGATCGAGATTGTGCTCTTCACCAACTCCTAAAATCATACAAATAATTCACATAAATTTCCACTTTTGAGTTGGCGAATTTAACTCGAGTCAACTAGCATTTAATTTCACTCAAAAATCCCAAGTTAGCATTAATTGTTTTCTCAAAGTGAAATCCACAATTTCGAGTGAAATTAAATTTTAAGGTTTCTTTAAAACCAAAAACTTGCTAAATTCGTCAAATATTCCAATAACCAAGTTCTAGAGTCATATAAGCAATTAACACCACTTTGGTGTCACAAGTTGAGAAGAATCACATTTAACTATTTAGAAGAATTTTCCCCTCCAATTTTCCCCAAAAATATCTTGGGAAATTCCTTTAAGAGGAAATCATATAAACCAATTAAAACTAGTCGTTGGAATTTCTATAAAATAGAAACTCCTTAAGTTTGCCAAATTCCATTGACCAACATGGTTCAAGGATTTTCATGAGGGCAAAAACTTGAGTTTTCAAGAAAATTTTCAAATTTGGCATATTTCTCGAAATAGGACATTTGGTCTAATAAAATTCAAGGTTATTGACTCGAAGTGGACCTAGTAACGAAGGTTAATACTAGAAAACATTTTCGGGACAATTTAATCCACATTTAACCAAAACGAAATCCAAACGTCAAAATCATTTCTAATTTCAAACAAAATTTCTGTTTTGGGTAGCGTCGTGAAGAATAAAATTTTGGTCCACTTTTTGGACGTAAACTCTACTAGATTTTTGTCCCAAATTGAGCTATACACACCCCTTAACTAAACACAAGTCAAATTGGGTTCATGTTAACGTGAAAATCATTTAACATGTCTCATGCAAAGCTGGAAAAATTTCCAAGTGCATTTGGTACAAGAAGTCCATTTTCTCTTCAATTTGTCCAAAACTTTTCAACTACCCAAAAGCTACATTTTCCCCCAAACAATACTACACATATTGGTAAACATGTATACGGCCCAAATAGTTCACAAATTTGTCGAAATCAACCCCCAAAAATTCGACCAAAATCTGGAAAATTTCCAGAATTTTCGGGTAGCTCAAAGGGCATTTTTCTCTTTGATTTTTCAATGAAATTTCCCATTGTACCAAAGCTGCATTTTCACCAAAACTACTCTACACATATAGGTGAACATATACATGATTTAAATAGCTCAATAACTTCACAAAATCCAGTTCAAGAATCTGGGCAAAGTTGGAAGAAAAACAGGCCTGCTGGTTCGGTTGCAGAGCAGAATTTTTCTCTTCTTTTTGATCAACCATTTCCAACTTATAATTCATACTTTAAGTCCCTAACAATCACCACTAACTAGTCTAGCCCCCAAACAAACAATCCAGTTCATTACCTAAGCGAAATTTGCAAAACATCAACAGGTACAAATCTGGAAAATTTTCCCTTCTCTCGGCAGCACCCCAGCTTCATTCTAAAAAAATTTTCCCAACATTTAACCACCTCAAAACATACATATAGCACATAAAACACCTCTAGCTTCATCAATCATTAGCTTAGAGGATCAGCAACCCAACATGTTTCACCAAGACAAGCTAAAACTTCAAGAACTAAAAGCTGCAACAAATCTGAAATTTTGGCTAAGGGGGTGAAGCGGAAGTTTTTGGGTTACCTTTGGTGGTTGTTTACTAGCTAAATGAAGTGCCTAGTTCCCCAAGTTCGCTCCTAGAATCACTGAGGTCAGTCGGCACCCCTTGCACTCTGTTTCCCTCTCGGTCTAACCACCCACAGCAGCAACCCAGCAGCAAACGTTAAGGTGAAAAGAAGCTTGGGACTGGGGTTTTTGAGTCAGCTTGGAAGGTTCTGTGGTTGGAGGAAAGAAAAATGGCAGCTGGTTTCTCCTTCTCCCCTGGTCCGACGCAACGCCGGCAGCAGCAGCAGCGATCTTCCTCCTCCTTGCTTGGTCGAGACAGCAGCCAAGAATGGAGGTGGAAGCCGGAAATGGAAGCTTGAAGATTGGGGTGTGAATGGCTGAGGATGGAAGGCTGTTAGAAGCTTGGAATGGCAGCGGTCTCTGCTTCTTCTTGCACCAGAGGAACGAGCTTGAAGAGAAGAGAAACGGCTGGTAGTTGGTGATAAGATGGGTTGAAAATGAAGGTAAGCTAGAGGTATAGGTTTGAAGACTTTTTGGGCATGCCATTAATGGTGACAAATTCGAATTTGAATCGCGTTTAAGCGCGAAATTCTTATCTACTAGTAGAAATTCCTCATCTAGCATTTTCTCAACTGAATTATACATTTTTATAACCTCTACATATCATACAGTTCAACTTAGAGCTATATTGCGTATGGGAGTGCGAAAATCCAACTTAATGTTTAGCCGAACGCGAACCGTCAAATAAATTTCGAAAATTCATGTAAATTAAAATATAACATTTATATAAGTGACAACATCATTAATAATATAAATACACATTTTTAAATATAAATTCATATTATTTAATAATTTTCAAAGTTTAAATAATATTTATTTTAATTTTCAGAAATTAATGAAATTTTGAGACCCTCACAAAATCAGTCGTTTTCTACGGCGAAATTGTAGGAAACACTTTTTTGATTGAAGAATAAGTCTTTTGAACCCTTGGATTGAACTCATTCGAAGAAAAGAATCAGGGGATTAAATTCTTTGGTTCAAGAATTTTCAGAGATTATAACCCACTTATTGTTTGATTTAATAAATTTGATATTTGTGCAAATTTTCTTGTCTTTTATTTTAGGCAACGAAATTTGTGCATACAAGCTGTTCGCCCTAGTATAAAGTTATCAGTTTCTTCAATTCGTAGAATGGGAACTGCTATAGAGCATATTCCTCCGCCTACTCAGGAACGACAACAGGAGGCACGTCATAGCCAAGAAGAAGCTGAGCTCTCCACTTCTACTCCATCTCCTCCACCACCTCAATCCAATTGGCAGAGACTTTTTACTCGATTGGATATGATTGAATATCAGTTGGGTTCAATGGACATTTGCATACGACAGATTGAAGAGCATTTGGGCATGTCTCCATTTCACTGCGATGATGTAGCTGCAGATGATTGAAGATGCCATCCTCTTGATATCAAATGCCTTTTGCATTGTTTCCATGTTTCTTAGTAGTTTTCTTTTATTTTTTCTTTGTAGACTGTTTACCTTGCACTTATCATTTTCCACTTGGACTTGTGACAATCTCAGTTGATACGAATCTCGTTGGTGAAGAAGATTCGTGACCCAAGATCGGTTGTTGGATTTGTGATCGAACGAACAAAAGAAGGTAGCAGTGGAAACCCTACGACCCCTCTAATCCCTGTGAATACGAACTTGTTGATACTATCTCAACCCGTAATCAAACGAATTAATGAACCTTAGGCAAGTGTAGAAGGTGCCACAATTCGAGTGTGATTCTTGAATTGATAAACCAAACAAGAACACTAGAGTATAACTCTAAGTAGGGGTGGCAATGGGTTGGGGGAGGTGTCCCAACCCCCGCCCTGTTGCATTTTAATTCCCCCCGCCCCCGCTTCCCCCGTGGGGTTAAAAAATTTTATTATATAATTTCATTATAATTAAATTTGAGCAAATAATCAAGTACTAAAATATCAACACATCACCAAATTATTATTCATTGTAACTTCACAATTGAAACTCATAAAAATAATTAAACAAAGGTTATTTGAATACAATCTAATATGATAAAACAAATATAACTAAAATAATCAAGTTTTCACTTTTGATACAAATACAATCACTAAATTATTATTGTGTTTTTTTTAGAAAAAAGTGTTATTGTATTAAGTGTAGTTAGGAATTTAACATAAATGTATTAATAAATTTAGTATAAATAATTAATAATTGTTATTAATAGACATGTATAATTAGTAGTATAATTGATAATATCATTATATATATAATTATGTACATATATATATATATTTTTCAAACGGGTTTCTAAATGGGGGGGAAAAAATTCCCCCTGCCCCCGCCCCACCCGCAGCCCCAATCCCCGCCCCAATGACCCCCCGCGGGTGCCCGCCTCCGTTGCCATCCCTAAATCTAAGTTGTTCAAGGGTTGCTCGAAAGTTACGAAGAAAATTCTCACACTAGTTTTATGATAAAAATGTCTAACCCGTTTATTGATGTAATATGGTTCCTTATATAGGTTACAAGTAAAACCTAATCTAATAAGGAAAAGAGGACTAAGGTGCGGCTGGTATGAAGCCCTAACAAGCGAAGGAAAACACAAAAGGAAGCTGCGACCTCAACCCTCAGCGGATAAGGTTGCGCGCGGACTTTCCTTCCTAGGCAGCCGACCTTAACCAACATATAATGACTAACAAAATGTCAATCCTAACCTCGGCGATTCTATGTGCAACATGCGCTTAGTCAATTATTCAAGATAATCAAACAAATACGTAAATAACAGGAACTACTAAAATTGGAAACTAAGGTTTGGCAAACAAAAACCCTAAACCTTAGGTATAGTTTCAATGCTCAATATAGGGCCTCGATCATCTTCATTAGAGTGTGTGAATCCCTCAAAGGACTTGTGTATGGCTGGAACAAGTACATTGAGTTGCTCACGAAATCTCCGTGCGCGAGCCCTAGTGATGGGTCCGCTTGGAGCGTGCACGCTATTCTCAACCCCTCGATCATCCGAACCACCGTTAGCGTGCCCACGCACCATGATGCTATCATTCCCCTCCTCTTGAGAAGGATTTGTCCTCAAATCAAAAGCATCATCTGCATCAAAGGGAGCTAAGTCAGAAACATTAAACGTAGCACTAATTCCATACTCACCAGGAAGATCAAGTTTGTAAGCATTGTCATTGATGCGCTCCAACACTTGAAAAGGTCCATCATCCCGTGGTTGTAGTTTATTTCACCTTTGAACAGGAAAACGTTCCTTGCGCATGTGCAACCACACCCAATCGCCAGGTTCAAAAATCAGTTTTCGGCGACCTCTGTTAGCTTGCTTGACATATTGAGTAGTTCTTCTCTCAATGTTGGCCCTGACTTTCTCATGCAGTTGTTTAACAAAATCTGCACGTTTCTTACCATCCAAGTGCGCGCGTTCATTACTAGGTAATGGCACTAGATCAAGAGGTGTTAGTGGGTTAAAGACATAAACACATTCAAATGGGGAGAAATCAGTGGTAGAATGGACAGCCCTATTATGAGCAAACTCAACATGAGGTAAACACTCTTTCCATGTTTTCAAATTCTTTTTAATGATGGCACGCAACAAGGTACTTAATGTACGATTCACTACCTCAGTTTGACCATCAGTTTTGGGGTGACTAGCAGTAGAGAATAGCAATTTGGTCCCTAATTTAGACCAGAGTGTCTTCCAAAAATAGATCAGAAATTTGACATCTCTATCAGATACAATGGTCCTAGGAACGCCATGCAATCTCACAATCTCTTTAAAGAACAAGTTAGCAATATGAGATGCATCATCCGTTTTATGACAAGTAATGAAGTGTGCCATCTTAGAGAATCTATCAACTATCACATAGATGGAATCATAGCCATACTTGGATCTAGGCAAACCAAATATAAAATTCATAGAAATATCAACCCATGGTGCATGAGAAATAGGTAATAGGGTGTAAAGCTCATATGGGTGTACCTTGGATTTAACTTTTTTACACTCTAAGCAGCGCTCCACCACCGGTGCAACATCTCTCCTCATGTGCGGCCAGTAGAAGTGTTCCTGCAGCATGACAAGAGTCTTATCAACCCCAAAGTGTCCCATAAGTCCACTTGAATGGGATTCCCTTACCAAAAGCTCACGGATTGATCCATGTGGGATGCAAAGCCAATTGGCACAAAACAAGTAACCATCGAAAATGAAGAACTTATCTTGCCCGGTGTGTTTGCAAGAAGTGTATAGCTCACCGAAGTCACTATCTTGTGCATAGAGCTCTTTAATTAGCTCAAATCCCAACAACTTAGCATCTAAAGAAGTGATTAGAGAGTACCTTCGTGAGAGTGCATCCGCGATCACATTGGACTTACCAGCCTTGTATTTAATAACATACGAAAAGCACTCCACAAATGCAATTCACCTTGCATGCTTCTTGCTTAAATTGTGTTGGGCCTTAAGGTATTTAAGGGACTCATAATCAGTGTGTATCACGAATTTCCTAAGCCTTAAATAATGCTGCCACACTTGTAGTGCTCGAATGAGAGCATACAACTCTTTATCATAAATGAAGTAATTCAGTGCAGCCTCATTGAGTTTTTCACTAAAGTAGGCAATAGACTTTCCATCTTGGGTCAACACAGCTCCAACACTCCAATACCTGAAACATCACAATCAATTTCAAATATTTTAGAAAAATCAGGTAAGACAAGTACAGGTACATGTGTGAGTTTGTACTTTAAAGTGCAAAAAGCCTTTTCTTAAGAATCTCCCCAATGGAAATTCTCATTCTTCTTGATCAATTCGGTCAAGGGTGCAGCAATGGTGCTAAAGTCCCTCACGAATCTCCTATAGAAACCCGCAAGTCCATGGAAGTTTCGAACATCACCCGTAGACCTTGGTGTTGGCCACTCTTGAATAGCTTTCACCATTTGATCATCCACCTTCATGCCCTGCGCGCTTATAACAAACCCTAGAAACACAAATTCATTAGTGCAAAAATTGCACTTCTTGAGATTGGCATAAAGCTTCTCTCGACGAAGTACATCCATAATAGTTCTAATATGCTCGAGGTGTTCATCATAAGACGTGCTATAATTTAGGATATCATCAAAGTAAACTACCACAAATTTCTCTAACAATGAACGCAGCACATGATTCATTAATCTCATGAAAGTACTATGTGCATTAGTTAGCCCAAAAGACATCACTAATCATTCATACAATCCATACTTAGTTTTGAAGGTAGTCTTCCATTCATCCCCCTCTTTAATCCTAATTTGATGGTACCCACTTTTGAGATCAATTTTGGTAAAGAACACAGCCCTATGTAATTCATCAAGCATATTATCTAAGCGAGGTATAGGGTGGCGATACTTTAACGTGATGGCATTTACAGCTCTACAATCAGTGCACATTCTCCACGTACCATCTTTCTTGGGCACTAAAATGACTGGAATAGCACACGAGATTAAACTCTCACGTGCCCATCCTTTGCCGAGCAATTCATCCACTTGCCTTTGCAACTCCTTGGTATCCTTCGGGTTGCTCTTGTAAGCTGGTCGATTTGGCAATGAAACTCCAGGGATGAAATCAATTTGATGCTCAATGCCTCTAAGTGGTGGCAATCCACTTGGCACGTCCTTGGGGAAGATATCAGCATACTCCTGCTAAAGAGACACAACTTCAAGAGGTATGTTAGTATCAAGTTCATGCACATTCAGAACTAGTTCTTTGCTAACAAGCATAAGAAGCGGCTGCTTATCTCTCATTAACTTCCTTACCTTCTTGGCTTTTATCAGGAGCATTTGTTTTTCCTCGGATTTTACCTCACTTGCCGAACTATCTATAGCCTTTTTCCTCTCTTTTTTTGCCTCGACTTTCTCATTTTCTTTCCTTTTTGCACAATACTTCTCAGACTCTTGTTGCAATTTTAATTGGTTCTCATGCACTTGTTTTGGAGAAAGGGGAGTTAGGGTGACTTTCTTACTATTGTACAAGAAACTATACTTGTTAGTCACACCATCAAAAGTTACCTGCCTGTCAAACTGCCACGGCCTACCTAGTATAATGTGACTAGCCTGCATAGGAACTATATCACATAATACGTCATCAGAATATTTATGAATTTGAAAGGATATAAGAACTTGTTTGGTCACGCGAACCTCCCCAGAATTGTTGAGCCACTGGAGTTTGTAGGGTTACGGGTGATCCCTTATAGGCAGCCTCAGGTTATCCACCATGAGTGAACTAGCTACATTTGTGCAGCTACCGCTATCAATAATCACACTACAAAGTGCTTGGTTGACGAAACACCTAGTGTAAAAGATGTTCTCCCGTTGAAACTCTTCCTCCTTAACACGTGCAGTTAATGCTCTCCTTGCAACCAATACGGTCCCAAAGTGACCCTCGAGTGCATTAAATTTCTCTGCATTTGGTGACTCACCATCACTACCTTCTTCAAGAGGTGGTATGCCTTCACACTCGACTTCGTCCTCACTCACGACCTCGCCATTTTGCATCATAATCATAGTCCTTTGATTGGGAATTTGATGTGAAACCCCGATCTAGACAACCAAAACTCCATGGCTTAGGCAGCGAAAATTTGACCCAACTAATCCCTAGAAGTCACGAACAATTTTGATATTATTTCAACCCGTAACTACTCGAATTAACGAACCAAATTGGAGGTAGTAGAACGCCACAATCAAGGAGATACTCGATTGATAAGTTCGGGTGAATAACTTGAGAAGATTCTCAAGTATTCAAAGGCAACTCTCTTGCCAAAGAGAAAGTGAAAATTCACTAATTGTATTTAATAGTCAAAAATTGATCCCAAACAAAGAGGAAGTGGGGCTATTTATAGCTCTTACAAGCATTAAACCCTAATCCAAAAGTTGACCAAACTACCCTACATACTTAAGAAAGATTTTGGGCCTTACTTACTAACAAATGGGCCGCAATTAAACTATCTTAATTACCTAGACTTTTTAAAACGAGAAATAACCAAATCAACGAGGAAAATCAAATAATCCTACTAAACTCAAGCATTCGTGCAATCAACTAGTCTTCACTTGAATCTTCCAATTCCCCATGTGCTTGAATGGGCATTGGTCTTTATATTCTCATCATTCCCCTCCTCTTAAAAGCAATTTGCCCACAAATTGAAGCACGAATGGTGACAAGACGAGTTGCATGCTTTCGACTCAATCTTGTTATGATGGCTACAGATGGCATCCAATGCAAAGCCCATGTGCTAAGTTGAAAAATAACCCTCGTCGAACTTTGAATCTCACAAACCATCTTCAATGTATGCTCAACTTTATTGTTTGTGGTCATGAGGTAAGGGTTCTCAAAGTGGTATGAAGTGTATCCTGTGAAATCGAACTCCGGCTCGAACACACTTGCAAGGCACCAAGGCAGATTTGGTGATGTTGGAGTTTTATGTGGACTAAGAGCAAGACGAAAATCATAATGGTCATTGAGGTACTTGTTCTTTAAACGAACCCTCGGTACACAACCATCCCTAAAATATGGAGTGTTCCCTTCAAGATGAGCTCGAATCAACTCCCCTTTGGTGTGGACTGATTTGAGTTGACATTGTTCCATGGAAATGGATACCAAGGGGGTTTAACTCTTGGAGTTACAACTCCATGGGCAAGCTTGCCAAATGTTCTACAATTGATTTTGGAATGGAACACACCAAGATCAGCTCAACTTTTGCCTTGCTTGATCTGCTATAAAAGAAGAAACCACTAAACAAAGCAAAGGTAAGTTTGTTAAGAAAATAATAGGCCTTTCACCGGGTTTGCTTCAAGATCAGCCCACTTTCTCTTCTTTCTTCCTTTTTACCACCCATCTCATTAGATTTTTCCATCTCTTTTTCTAGTTCAACAGCTGACCCTTTTATCTCATTACTTTCAACTTCCTCGGGTTTTACCTCTGCAGGCACAATTTCCTCATCTAGCTTTTTCTCCATTCTATAACGCTCAAGCACACTTTTCATGTATGCTAGATCAATACAAAGTTGGTCATAAGTAAGTGATACAAGTGCAAGATGACGACTATTAAATAAGAAGGAATACTTATTAGTATGTCCGTCAATTTTAACTTCTCGCCTCGACATCCATGCTTTGCCCAACAACACATGTGTCACTTGAATTGGGACTACATCACACAACACCTCATCCACATATTTGCCGATTTGAATAGGTACAAGTGTGTGCTTAGTAACCCAAACATCCCCATGAGTGCTCGTCAACTTGTACGGTTGAAGATGATCAATGGTTGGAAGATTTAATTCTCACCTATGATAGCACTTTGCAAGATGACTTCACAACTACCATTAATGGCCAAGCTACAAATTTTATCTGACACCGCAACGAGTATAAAAACCAAACAAGCGACTGAGGATTTGACGAGGTTCAATTGCTCATCTACACCACGTAATGCCACTTCTTTGACTCCCTTAGGATCAGGAAGACAATGTTGTGGGCTAGCTTTTATGCGTCTTATACTCGCCATGACGTATGAGGGAACCTGCAAAAAGTTAGCTGACGGGTATTTTACATACGTACAAGTTACAAAACCGAATTACACCCGTTCACTGCAAGTATACAGGTCAACTAGTAGTTTAGGGTATATATCGGGTCGATCCCACAAGGAAGAGTGAACAATTACCGGTATTACTAAAGCTTCTCTATTATTTAGACTATCAATAAATTATAACAAATTTAACCTAATGAAATTATACAAAATGACAAATGAAAGCTCCTGGCGTTGTGGTATCCCTAAGCTACTCATGCAAGTGCTATATTTGGAATCATTAATTTACTACATCTAGGCTAGTTATGGTGTAATTTTCTTATGCATTGAATCCTTACTTTCGTAGTGAATCAATTATACTTATAACTAATCCATACCTATTTCTTCATGGTTATGAAATTAGCTACAAGTTTCATTTCTTCAGTGGAAATTACATGAAATAAAAAATCACTAACAATCACATAGATGCACTCTACTTTTCGTGAGTGCTTACTCCCTATGTTTAGCCACTTCTTTGAACTAGTGTTAAATCTTCAATTTTCATTGCAGAACAAAACACCTTAGATATCACATATCAATGGTAACCAGATTAATCATGATTTAAAGAGCCCAAAAGTGCTAAATAACTTGCTCAAATCATAGCATCAAATAACCAATTAATAAACACTAAACAATTTATAGAAGTTCAACCAAAACCCAAGCATAAACTTTAGGAACACATTAATGAACACAAAATCCAGAACTTGTATATTAACTAAACTTGGAATCCAAAATACAAAGATAAAGAGTTTGGAAGGAATGCAACCCTTGTCACATGAGCTTTCTTCCTTGCCTTCTTCATCCTCCATCTTCATCCTAATCTAGATAATAAACAAGAATGGAAAAGCTACACTACTCTATACTAAGCTAAACTAACACTAGGGAGATGAAAGAGCTACATTTCTGCAGACTCCAAGCTTTCTCCCGTAGCTCACTCTCTATATTTTTGCTATGAACTCCCATCTCCTTTTTACAATGAATTTTTGCTCTTTTATGATGAAAGGTGGTCAAGAAATGAGGATTACATCTCCCTTTTACAGCTGGGAATGTTTCTCACATGTCTAGCATCCAATGTGAGTTGGTGGAGGTGAAATTGAGTTTTACGCGTACAGAGCAGCCTTTTCTGACCAGTGATCCGAGCTGCTACAGTACCTCGGATCCGTATGGATCCGAGCTCGGTTCCACTAACCCAGAAACAACCGAGGGTTCGGATGAATAGTGGATCCGAGTGTGGATCACTTACTCTGTTTTTGGCCCAATTTCAACCAATCTTTTCTTGATGTTAGAGGCTGAACCAGCTCATGTCTAAAACACGAAAGTTGTAGCCTTTTGAGTTATCTTTCTAATGCATCAAGAATCACCTCATTTGGATCTGTGTAGGCTGAGATATGACTAAAATACCCTTGCCTGCTCATTGCCCTGTTCCAGCTTCGACCAGTAGAAATTTGCTATTGTAATTCGGCATTTTGACCTGGAAAACCTTCAAACTGGATTTAGATGTCTTCACCAAAGTTGTAGATCTATCTCTTATCTTCAAATGTGTTCAAGAATCATCCCAATCCGATCATTGTAACTCAAGTTATAGCCGAAATACGAAAATGTGTCAAAACTGTCAAAATACACAAAATCCAAGTAAAAAGTGATAAAAACCTCATTTAATCACTTAAAAACATTTATTCACCAATTATAGCCAAAATGATTCATATTCTTCCAATAATATAACCAAAGTGACTAAAAATAATATAAAATGTCATACAATTATTACGTAAATTAGTCACTTATCAAATTCCCCCACACTTAAATCATTGCTTGTCCTCAAGCAATTCACACATAATCAAATGCAATGATTCAAGAGGTGAAACAATATATGCACTTTGTCCAATTTAATTCCTCAAGACTTGGAAAATAATTATTATATAATTATTCAATTTACACTAAATACTCATAATATCAAGTAAAGGAAAGATAATTATACCCTAAATTCAACAAGTTAAACTTAATCTCTTACCCTAACCTAATTTCACAAATAAGCAACCCACATAGTCGATTTATAGCCTTCCTCCTCCTATAATCATCTTTTTCTCAAAATTCTATAACTAAGAGGGATTTATTCATACTAATTTTACTTAAATAGTGAAAATGCCTTTTTACGCGAAAATCGACACTTTTAGGTGAAGATTTCCGGTTACTCAACATTTCACTTATTCAAGTTGCTATGCATACTCTTAATTCAAATACCTTTTTACGCGAAAATCGACATTTTTAGATGCCAACCCCCGGTTACTGGGTACGAGAATCATTGGAGTAGAACAATTTTTATTTACTTTCTTTTCTTTTCTTTTTTTCTTTTTTTTTCTTTTTTATTTATTTATTTATTTATTTTTCCCTCATAGAAAAATATATAAAAATAATCAAAGGAGGAGTATAACCTTTATCGACTATATCAATCACTTACTTGCAAAATTAAATAAAGAGAAGAAATCTCATTAAACATGTAAAATTATAGGCATAATTTTCCTCACTTTACCAAATATACTTTCTAAAATGTAAACATCCTAATTGCATAATAATCATTTTCAAGTTAAATGAGGACTAAACCTTCCAAAATACATATAAAGTTTCAACAATTGGAAGAATTAAACACTTAAGGTTGGAATACTTTGGCCCTTTTTGAAATAAAAATGAAAAAATTGAAGAACTTTTGGGCCATAGTGAAATATTGGACAAGATGTTAGAAAAATTTTGACGGAGTTTCCCCATATAAATGGAAGAAAACTCCCTGCCAACAAACCCAATTTCAATCAAATTATCCACATGGCAAATAATTCAAACACAATTCCAACATTTCTAAGCATTTAAATCCACAAAATATCATCACCTAGCAAGTAAATGCAAGTTCAA
>NC_040040.1:46109323-46168682 GCF_003713205.1 Coffea eugenioides
TTTCACAGGTAAATTTTTTACATTTGCCTGGGAAGTTGTCGCCCAAGATGTATATAATGCAATACTCAGTTTTTTCTGTGGGGCAGAGTTGCCTCGATTCATCACATCTACCTCCATTGTGTTAATTCCGAAGATGCCAAATCCTCAGGATTTTTCTCAATATAGGCCCATCAGTCTGTGTAACTTCTTCAACAAATTATTATCCAGGATCTTAGCTGATAGAATTGCTTATGTTCTGCCCAAAATTATTTCACCCCAGCAGACAGGCTTTGTGAAGGGGCGCAATATAACAGATAATTTTCTGCTAGCTCAGGAGATAGTTTCGGGTATTGGGAAAAAGAATAGAGGAGGCAATGTGGTAATGAAGCTTGACATGTCTAAGGCTTATGATCGGGTGGCATGGGATCATATTATTGATGTTCTCAGGAGGTTTGGCTTCGGAGAAATATTTATTGATTTAGTATGGCGATTGATCTCTAATGTCTGGTTTTCGGTCATTTTAAATGGGGCATCTCATGATTTTTTTAAATCTACGAGAGGCCTCCGTCAGGGTGATCCTTTATCGCCTGCTTTATTCATTATAGGGGCTGAGGTGTTATCTAGAGGACTGAATAACCTTGCCATGCAATCGGGTTTTGTGGGATTCAAAGTCCCGTATGCATGTCCTACTATAACTTATTTGGCGTTTGCGGATGATGTTCTCATATTTGCAAACGGATCCTCTTATTCTCTAAAGGTTATCATGCAGGTGCTAGAGGCTTATCAAAGGTGTTCGGGTCAGCTAATAAATGTGCTAAAAACTTGTTACCTGGTTCATCCATCTTTACCACCGGCAAGACGAAGGGTGATTGAACGTATCACCAAGTTTACCTGGCAACCATTTCCAATTCGGTATTTGGGTTGCCCCCTTTACTTTGGGAGATGCAAATCATCATATTTTGGAGAAGCGTGTCAGTCTATTCTAGGGAGAATTATATCATGGAAATCAAGGATGCTTTCCTTTGGAGGTAAGATAGTTCTAATCAAACATGTCTTGGCATCGATGCCAGTACATCTGATGTCGGCTGCGGTTATCCCGAGTAAGGTATTTAGAACTATTGAAAAGGCTTTCTCGACCTTCATATGGAGCTCTTCACCCGAGGAGTCGAAATTTCACTGGATACGTTGGTCCCATATGTGCTATCCGATAGATGAGGGAGGAGTTGGATTTCGGAAGCTACAAGACATCTATACAGCTTTCTCATTCAAACTTTGGTGGAATTTTAGAAAGGGTTTGTCATTGTGGGCTGAATTTATGAAAGCAAAATACTGTAGACACCTTCATCCTTGTCAGGTAGAAATCAAGGCAATTGACTCCGCACTCTGGCGCAGGATGGTCAATGTGAGTCGACAAGTGGAATTCTCTATGCTATGGATTGCAAAAGACGGCGCTTGTCATTTTTGGTACGACAATTGGTTGGGGGGTGGTGCTTTGTTCCACCAAGCGACCGTTGTCCCACATTTGTCTTTTGCTAATTTCATCATCAATGGACACTGGGATGTGAATTTGTTATATCAGATAATGCCGAGGAAAATGGTGCCCTCTATTTTAGAGCACCCGATTCCAGAAGAAAGGGGTGAATCTGAAGTCATTTGGACGCTCACAACATCTGGAAACTTCTCTATAGCTTCGGCATTTCGGGATATTAGGCAGGCCCGCAACAAGTCTATGGTCTTTAATACAATTTGGCATTCTCAGCTCCCTTTCAAAGTTTCATTCTTCATGTTACGATTGTTGCTGGGGAGACTGCCGGTTCCAGATCGGTTATGTAAACTTGGTTTACATTTACCCTTAAAGTGTTTTTGCTGTGCTTCGGCATCTGAGGAATCAATTGAACATTTATTTTCTAATGGCCATATAGCGTCGACAGTTTGGCACTATTTTGGAGCTTCATGTGGTTTGTCCTTTCCAGGGTCATCTTTGAGGCCCCGTATAGTGGGTTGGTGGCTCAGCTCATATGATTCTGAAATACAACAATTTATTGGGCACATTCTACCCAGCATTGTCTGTTGGCAGATTTGGAAAGCAAGGAATAAAGCAATGTTTGAGGATGTTCAGATGAGGCCGCTTGCCATTTGTCGTGCCATTTTCTCGGAAATCCAGACCATGGTGGGAATTCATTTCAAACAAGTGTTCAGAGTACAGTCATTTCATCATTTGTATGATTGGTCGTATTCTTCTCATACTGAGGTTACATACAAACTTGTTCGTTGGGAAGCAAAGGAATCCGATCGGTTCATATTAAATACGGATGGCTGTTCTAAGGGCAATCCAGGAGTGAGTGGAGGCGGTGGGGTTCTTCGGGATTCAAATGGCATACCTTTGATTGGCTTTTCGGCATATCTTGGGGAAACTACAAGTCTATGTGCAGAGGTTCGGGCACTCCTTATTGGTCTTCAAACTTGTGTACATAGGGGTTTTCAAAATCTCTATGTTCAATCGGATTCTTTATTATTAGTTGGAATTCTTCAGAATCGCATTCAATGCCCCTGGAAGATTCGACGAGAGATTAGGCAGATTTGGCAGTTGGTGAAAGATCCTGATCGTTTTTCGCATTGCTATAGGGAAGCTAACAAAGTTGCTGATGCGCTGTCCAATGTGGGCGTATTTCATCCAGAGCATCAAGTCAAGTTTTACGAGGCCTTTAATTCGTTCCCAACTATGGCTCGTGGGGCCATTCGACTTGATAGATTAGGAATGCCTTCAATTCGGATGAGTAAGCGTATGAAGGGCTGAGAACAAAGGACAACTGGAGCTAATATGCGGTTGAATGAGACATGGAGGTTTTGTGTTTGATTTATTACCTTTTCAGTCGATTGCTGTACTTCGAATTGGTCTTTCTCAGTGTGTAAAATTTGCTCCTATCTATAAAATAAAATAATATTTAAAAAATATATATATAAGAAATTTCAAAATGTCTTTTAATAAGATTAACTGTAGCTTCTTTGTGTACATGTTGCAATTGTTATTTTTGCTAATTAATCAACAATTTTAAACTCCAATAATAATGATGAGATCTACCAACATAGATTCAAGATCTAAAGGAATTCTAGTTTTGATAACCAAATCTGAATTTACAAAATAAGGGGATAATCCTAGGTTCTTTTAGGAGAATAAAAAAATTCTCCTAGGAGAATAATAGAAAGTTCTCACTAGGAACACCTAGGAGGAGAAACATAGAATTCTCATTAAGATATTTTGGAAGAGACTTTATTAGAAAAAAAACAAAATAGAAACGAAATCCATGGAAGGGAGACCATCCCAAAAAAGGAAGGCCTTTTGAGAAGAGAAGAAGAAAGGGCAAGCAATATTGTCAGAACAATTATCTTCCTATTAGAGCGTATTTTATTGAAATACCAAAATTACCCTCAATCAATCAACTTTATATATGTTTATTGACTTTCCTATGATTCATTATGTATTAATTATTCCTCTTTTCCCTCTCTAATTAAGTATTTTCTATTAAGGTCTCTCACTGTTCTTCGTATTATTCTTATTTCTCTCTTTCTTACTCACACACTAATAAATCTATTATTTTATAATTAAATAATGTAGTTTTTATCTTAATCTTTTCTTATATCTTTTTAGTTTTATGCGATCTTGCCTTTTTATTCAATTCTAAAATTTGTATTTATTCGCTTATTTATTTTTTTGTAAATATAACTTCATTTAACTCCAGCAAATTTCAGCTTAAAATATTTATTATGATGATGTTATTGTAACTCATTACTTTAGCATAAAATTTTTTTTGGCATGCAACATGCATTTTCTGCGTACACTATAAAAAAATTTAACAAGAAATGCATTTTTCCTTTGAATTTTACTTGTTTATCATGCCTCTAAACTACTAATACTGTTAAAACTTTACCATCCTTTTCTCTTTTACACTTGTCATGTAAATCTTAACTTTTATCTTTTATCAAGTATTCATATTTATCATGTAAAATTTGATTTCTATCAAATATTCATATTCTCTAATAATTTGATAAAAGTAAGTTTAAATTACATTGTGTTGTATATTCCATGAATATTGAAGGAAAAGTAAAGCGATTTTTTGGGATTATTTTCATGTTAAACTATTATTATTTTGACTTAAATTACATTGTGTTTGACAAAAAACCTTTTGTCTAAAATTTTAAAACTAAAAAATATATATAAGAGCAGGTAGAATTAGTATATGAGAAATTATTAAAGTCAAGACCAATTTAGCATATCATGAAAATAATTGATGAATTAATGTGTATGTGTGTGTGTGTGTGAGAGAGAGAGAGAGAAGAATGTGAATAAGTGAGTAGGAAAAAACAAAGAATAGGAGTAATTAGTGTTTAATGGATTTTAAAAAAAGAAAGAAAAATATATGAAGTTGACTGATTGAGGGTAATTTTGACACTTGAGGAAAGTTTGCTTTGGTAGAAACATTGTTACTCTAGAAATATTGCCAGCTAGAAGAAATAGATAGAAGTCAAAAAAGATCATAAGTAGAGAGGTTCCAAGTGCATTTTAACTTTGAAATTTTTTTTTCCAATGTGCATTTTAAAATTTTTTTTTAATTCATTTTTGGGTCGTCAAACACCGCGTGGGCACGCCAAGATTGTAAAACGTCCACTGACCATGAGACTTGAATTTAGACGCTTAACGCGTGCCCTCCTCGCGTGGGCACGCCAAGATTACCTATTCTGGTCATAGTGAGGAAACATCAAGAGTGATTAGTACCCAAGTGAGAAACGACATATTTAAGAACACAAAAAAAACAAAATCAACAATTGGGTTGCCTCCCAAAAAGCGCCTTTCTTTAATGTCTTTGGCTAGACATTGTTATGTCTTGTTCATGGAGGATAAAATCTTGTGGCTCGCTTCAATGCTTCATCTTCAATGTGATCCTGGTAACCCTCATAGATGGAGTAGTCTTTGAACACACGAGTTACGGTCTTCCATGGACTAGTTGATGGCGCCAAATAATCAAGCATTGATCGCAATTCTTCATCCACTCCTCCATCAAGAGCATTCAACGGTTCAAGATATTTGACCATAGCTACTCTTAACTCATTCCTGTCATGAGACTCAAGAACTTCCGATATAACAAAATCAATCTCATTAACAGAAATCATAAAGTAAGAGTTAAGAAAATGCGGGTTAGGGAATGGAGGTGGTGTCACCACATTTGATGATTCTTCACTGGATTCTTTCACTTGAATGGGTTGCGGTTGGGGTTCCATTTCTTTCTTTTCGGCTTCTTTTTCAACTACATCTGTATATCTCTCTTATTGACACTCTTGCATCTCCTCATCACTAGTCAAGCAAATTGCACTCTCATTTTCTTCAAAATCAACAATGGTTTTCGAGGGCAATTCTTCAATTTGAGAAGC
Source organism: Coffea eugenioides (assembly GCF_003713205.1). Classification (NCBI taxonomy): domain Eukaryota; kingdom Viridiplantae; phylum Streptophyta; class Magnoliopsida; order Gentianales; family Rubiaceae; genus Coffea; species Coffea eugenioides. The sequence goes on from NC_040040.1 coordinate 46,114,730, forward strand.
CACCAATCGATTTATTCTGGATGTCAATAGACATATTTGATCTTCCAGATTACTCATTGCATCCTTCATCATCTCATTTCTCATTTGTGTCTCCTGTTGGAATTGGTATGTATTAGTAGCTATTGATTCAACTATTTCTTCAAGAGACATACCTGACATAGATGATGATTCTTGAGACTCATACTGCTGAAAATTCATTGGCCCTGTTGTATAATTATAACTGGAGTTATCCCACCATCCTTGATCATACCCGTTTGGATTAGGGTTATACCACGTTTGAGACCAGGGTGAAAAATCTCCATAATTATTGAGTGGGACACTCAGATTATCTTGATATTCGGGGCACGTACCGGTTGAATGATCCCTGGCATAACAAATTTTACAGGTTGCAGCAGCCATTCTTTCTCTAATAGAGTTCAGTGCCTCTGAATATGCAAACTTAGCAAAAAAACTAGCCTCATTTCATTCCCTGGAAACAAAATCCAGTCTATCACCAAAATACGGAGTGTTAGAAGCCATAAACTATATAAAAAAAAATAAGATAAAAATAAAAACACGATGAACTCAAAAAGAAACAAATTAATCTGGCACCAGTCCCCGGCAACGGCGCCAAAAATTGACAGAGTGTCAAACCTGTGCAATAATAAATACCTGCTTAAATAAAATATAATTTCTGTAGATAGTGATAAGCAGGGTCGAATCCACAGGGACTGGGGATAATTCGTTTCTTCTAGAGTTCAAAGTATAGGGGGTTTTGAGATTAAATGCCAATTAAACAAATTAAATGCAGGAAGTAATTAATTCAAAGAAATAATTAAGAGAAGCTCTAGCCAAGGGTACACTTCAGAAATGGTTCATGCACTGATCATTGATGCAGAAATAATTCCAACATTTAGTAATAGATTAGTTATAGTTGTCATGCACGCGATAAACAACCAACCCTTCCTTAATTTCTCGATAGCTAAGGTACGAGCGTTAGCTATTTCTCTAACCCAAAAATAACCCTAAGTACGACCGTAGGATTTAATTCCTAGATTGCATTAATAATTAGAAAGGCCCAATCCTAACCAACAAACACGCTATGAGGGTTTGTTTAAGCTAGATCATATGCTCCCCTGACATAAACCCAATTACGCCAGTTGCTATTGAGGTAGAGATAACGAACAATTACGGATTCAATTACCCCTATTTAGCAAACATAGCCTATATGAATAATTAATTATTGCGCACTAATCAATCATATACAAGGCCATAGCAATTAAAATCAAGGAACATATAAATACTAATAAATGAAGAAAATAATTAAAACAGATTCGATCTCACAGTAATTGTCGAACCAAATCGTCAATTGTCCCCTTGACTAGAAAATAAGAATTCAGTTCTTCATTGTTGAGGAAATTCCCAACATGATGCTGTCGAAAGTCGGCGTGCGCCTCACAATGGGAAAGAAAAGAAAAGAAAAGAAAACTAAAACTATCCTAAAGACTAAGCATGCCCAGCCTCCGTATGTCCGTCCCTTTTAAAAGCCAAAAGACTATTGACTTCATGCTATCCAGTGGTCCCCGCCGAATAAGGAGTCCAAGAGCCAAAGAATTGGAGCTCTGTCGAAATTCCTCCTTCTTTAGTTTCCTATTGCTAGTCAAGGACTCTCTCGTACAAGTCATCTACCTAATACTAAAGTCCACATATCAGCAACCGAAAAAGGCTTCCTTGTAGTACCATACGGGGCCCGACTATTTGAAGTCTCAATTGTCTCTAGAAAATCCCTCATTTTTTGTAGTTTTCTGCTCCACTCCCTGAAATTGAGTCCAATACCAAATATAAGTAAATATTAATAATTAAAACAATATTTGGCAAGGATAAAGGGGAAAATTAACAATAAAATAACAAACAATTAACACCCTATCAAGCCCCCAACTGATCAACAAACTTATAAATCACTGTTAGTATCCTGCTAAGAATTGAGTCATATTTCTATCTTTCTTCGATAGAATTGTTTTCTAATTTCAGCCCTTTATTTTTAAGGTTCATTGCCTACGTTAGCCCAATATCTTTTCCTTCTTCAAACATTAAATTAAAAACCACTAGCTCTTGGTCTGGTGGCCAAGAGAAGGAGGTTAAAACCCTTCTGCATTAACTCATCAGGGGCTCCATCCCTTGGCCAGTCACTTGGGGTACTGGGTAGGGGTGTCAATCGGGTTTTTTGAGCCAGATTTTAATAAGGCCAATCTTGGCTCACAAATTATATGCATTTTTGAGTTTCAAACTTTTGGGTTTCAGGTTCATATTAAAAGGTTTAAATTCAACTCACACTATTATATGAGTTTTAGCCTCAAATTGGGTTTGGCCCAAACTCATAATTAAATACGTAATTATATATAATAAATATTTTATAATTATGAATTAATACAAATTTACATATAAATTATTAACATTTTATGTAGTAATACCGACTAATATGTATAAGTATAAATTTTATATTTTTATATATATAATTATACTCATATATGGGCTGAATTTTAATTGGGGTTGAGCCTAGTATGGTACAAACTCGGTTCACATTTGAATCGGATCTAATATTTGGATCCAAACTTTGCCTGATCCAATTATAGTTCAGGCTTAGTGACCTTTTTTGGGACTAAACAGGCCAAACTCGGGTTGGGTCAACCCTATTGACAATCCTAGTCCTAAGGAGGGTTAAAAAAAACTAAACTAAGGCATCATTTCGATTGAAGGAATGGGAGGAAAAGAAAAGGAGAGGAATTGGAGGAATTTGATTTTTGTTGTTTGGATTGAATTTTGAGGAGGAAAAGGAAAGGAAATGGAGGGGAAGGGAGGGGAAGAATCTAGTTATTTTGTTGAATTATACTTTCCACCAAAAAGTGGGCAAAAATGGAGGGAAATGAAACTAAATTAATTGAAATAATTTAAAGTTTTTTTTAATAAAAAAACATTTTTTCTCTATCTTTTCCACTAAATTAACACTTAATATTTTCCTTTCCTTTCTTTTCCTTCTTCAATCTAAACAAAAATTAGAGCTGTTAAACGAACCGAGCTTTTCGTAAGTTCGGTTCGTTTCGACTCGTTCGTGTTCGTTAAAGCTCGTTCGAAAACCTTAAACGAACCGAACACGAACGAATTTTTGTGTTCATTTAATAATCAAACGAACAAAAACATGTTCACGAATTTTAACGAACGTTCGCGAACAAGGACATAATTGTCATTTGATAAATTTTAGGGTTACTCATAAGAAATTCTAAAACTTTCCCCTGCCCTTTCCAGCCTTACTTTTGTTTTCATTCCCCGTTGCCGTTGGCTGCTGCTGTTCTAGACTTTCTACCGTCCAAATCTCCTATCACATAAGCTAGCTAGATTTTCTTTCTCTTTTAAAATTGGACATTGGGTTTGGGGGTGGAGCCCAAGTTGGTCCTCTGCTTTGTGGCTTCAAGTTTTCGATTGTTAATGGTGGTTGTCTGCTGCTGAGAGAGACCGGAGTTTTAGTTGCCCCAATCAACATCTTTGGTGGCTGGCTGACTTCGGAGATCGCGTGCCTCCCTCCTTTGATTCGGTATGATTTTTCACAGATCTATGAATTTGTGTTTCTCAATCTGGAATTTGTTGAATTCATTAGATCGAATTTGATTGCAAGCTTGAAGGGGTCAAAGTTTTAGCACTAACGCTAGCCAAATTGTCCCTCACTTGATGTCTTCAGCTGTAGTTTCGTCTTTTGGCATCTAATACTTGAAATCTTGGAATAATGTAATATTTCTTGTGCATATCATTTCCATTTTTTACTTTCATCAAGACACATTCATTAATCAGTCAAAACTGGCGCATTCTATTATGGATTAACAATTCTTTTTTTTAATAGTAATTCCTATTTTATGACGCCACGGTTTCTTTTTGTCTAAATGATGATGGACTTTCTTTATGTAGCTAGCTTGTAGTGTGAAACTGTGAATTCTCATCTTCTTCTGTAGTAATCAATCTTTAATTCATAGCACATTATTATATAGTACTAGTAGTGATATTGGTTTATCTTTCAGTTAAAGAAACCTAGGGAGAAGTTTAGTTTCTGGTGGACAGAAAGAAAAAAAAAAGGTTGCCTTTTAAGACTGGGCAAGACCAAACCTTCAAGTAGCTTTTGTCTACCACAAGGAAAGGCGTTGGTCCACCTATATTGCTTGACCGGCAATTTCGTGGTATTAAAACGAACAGATTCTCTACTTTGCTGATTTGTTGATAAATTGACTTTTAAATCAGGAAGAAATAAATATATGGTCCAAATTTGATTTTCATGTCAATTTTGTCATCAACTTTCTTGCTTGCAGATTAGTTAATTTAGGCCAGAGTGGGGTGAGGAATGCAATCATACGCCCTGAATGGGCTATGCAGATTCCGAATTTGAATTTAATGATTATTCAAAGTCTTGGGTGTTGGGGAAGCATTATCCAATATTATTTACTTTTAGCATTTTTGAATTAATTCCAAACTACCCACTTTGTTTTGTTCTCCTGTTGTTAATTCTTGATAAGTTATAGTTGTAGGAGGAGCATATTTTGCTTCTCGCTTGCCTTTTTTTTTTGGTTGAAATTTGAAAGGCAATTATTTATTTGAACATTGATCTCATCAGAGAGTTTTCTTTTGCAATGTGGTTTTCCTAGATATGCTTGCTAGCTTAATTTGTACTACTACTAAAGTTTCAGTTCATTATGAAGGAAAGAAAACTCGGTTTTACTAGAATTCTCTTATCACTATTGTGGATTTGTGATTCCTTGAAAAAGTGAAGTTATGTAGTAGTAAGTCGTTATGTCAACTATAAAATATAGGTTTTTGTAGCAGGAACTTCTTTAATTGCGCAATTCTTGGTTCAACGGTGGTTGCTGGTCGGATGATCACCTTACAATTGGGCCACATACCAAATAGGATTAGTACATAATTTTTTAAAGAATTCCAAACTACCAATAGTACTTTCAACATGTATTAATTTTATGTCTTTGCTTCGTACATAATTTCACAGATTATGTTTGGTTAATTTTTCATTGATTAGTAGTTTTATTTTTCATTCATCAAATAGGGTATGTCAAGCTCCCCTTATAATTCACATCAAGGCTCTTCCACAAGTCCTATTATGGATCCTAGCAATGAAGATGTGATACTTGTTGGTGGTGACGAGGAAGATGATGAGATGCATGAAGATGTTGATATTGAAATACTTGCTGAAAACAAGGAAACAAATGAGGCTAAACCATTTCAAAAAAAGAGTAGAATGTTGAAGTCTAAAGTATGGAGTGACATGGATCTAGAACCTCAAACTGATGGATCAATTAAAGTAACATGTAAACATTGCAAAGAGGTATGGAAGATGAATGCTAGTGGCACAACAACAGCTTACACTAGGCATTTGAAGAATTGTCTACAAAAGAAACTAGTAGATGAGGGGAACAAAAGGATGCAACAACAAGTTCTTTCCTTCACAACAGAAACACCATCGGATGGCATGACCTCAATAACAAACTTTAGATATGATCATGCTAAGGTACGGGAACTTGCATCCCATATGGTTTTGGCACATGAATACCTTTTTGCAATGTTGGATCATGAAATTTTTAATAAGTTCATGAAAGCTGTTTCTCCATATTATATAAAGATTAGTAGGCAAACTGTGAAGAAAGACTGCATTTCTACTTATGAATTGGAAAAGAAGAAGCTGATGTCATTGCTAAAGGGGGTCAGTAAAATCAGTATCACAACAGATTTGTGGAAATCAAATCAGAAAATTCAATATATAGTTGTAACTGGGCACTTTATTGATTTCAATTGGGTGCTACAAAAGCGTGTGTTGAATTTTTGTAATGTTCCTCCCCCACATACTGGAGTTATTATAGCTGATGCTCTTAACAAGTGTTTCAATGAATGGGGCATAGAGAACAAAATTTGTAGTATTACCGTGGATAATGCTTCGTACAATGATGTGTGTGTTAGGAGGCTGAAAGATGACTTTTTGTTGAGAAAACAATTAAATGTTGGGGGAAAATACTTTCATGTTCGTTGTTGTGCACATATACTTAATCTTTTGGTGCAAGATGGTCTTAGTCAAATTGGAGAAGTGATTGATACTGTTAGGGAGGGGATTAAGTACCTAAATTATTCTGAGTCCCGCCTCATTGAATTCAGCAAGACAAAGAAACAGCTTCGTTTATCTCTAAGAAAGTTGATTCTAGATTGTCCAACACGTTGGAATGGGACATATTTGATGTTAGCTTCAGCTGTAGAATTTAAAGATGTGTTTTGGAGATATGCAGACATTGATCTTGGTTTTCATTATGTTCCTAGTGAATATGATTGGATGAGAGTTGAAGAAGTGTGTCAATTTTTGGGTATTTTTCATGAAATAACTAATATGATTTCTGGAAGTGAATATCCAACGGCCAACATTTTCCTACCTGAGCTTTATAGAATCAAGGAGCTTCAGAATGAAAAATCTGTTAATCCTTCTAGCCATATAAGGGCTATGGCTGCAAGCATGGCTTCGAAATTTGATAAATATTGGGGTGAAAGTAATATTCTGCTTTCTTTGGGTGCAATTTTAGATCCAAGATATAAAATGGTACTCATTGACTATGCCTTTCCAATTATTTATGGTAGCAAAGCAGCTCCCATATACATTGCTAAAATAAAAGAGGTTTTGAATGACCTTTATAATGAGTATGTTTCTTCATTCACTCCATGTTCTGCTGAGGATGTGCAGTTGCCAAAACGCAGAAAAGCTGAAATTAGTCATGCTTGTAGTTCAACTTCTATGATGGTAGAAGAAATTGGAAAAAATGTGTTCACTGGAAAAGCTAAGTTTGAAATGCATGTGAGTAGCCAAGAAGAAATGCCACCAGAAGAATCTGAATTAGATATTTATTTGAGTGAAAAGAGATATAGTGGTGCTACGAGTGCAAATTTGGATGTCTTGAGTTGGTGGAGACAGGAAAGATGGAGATTTCGGGTGCTGTCAAAATTAGCTGCTGACATAATAGCTATTCCAGTTACTACTGTAGCTTCGGAGTCTACTTTTAGCGCTGGTGGGAGAATCATTGATAATCGTCGTGCTTCCATGTCTGTTGACACAGTACAAATGTTACTTTGCGCTAATAATTGGGTTCGAAATTTGCATGGCCTTTCAAAAAGTCATTTAAAGGTAATATATCATATATGTTATGTTTCTTTATTTCTGCAATTTTTATAAATTTACCATTCTTACTTAATTCTGATTCATTTTTTCCTTTGGTAGGAATCATCAATTGTTGATGACTTCAAGGCATATGAAGAAGTTATACTTCCAGATTGAAAGGATGCAGCTCATTGTACTCATTTTAATTTCTAAAGTTTCAGTCTTCAGTTGGTTGTGTGGAAATTTTCAATGTTTGTCATTCTTTGTTCCTCTATATGCGTGTATGATGTCTAGTTCCTTTTGATTGATATTTTTAAAACTGATTGAAAACTTTTGTAGTTGATTATTATTCTATTCTTTGCAGAGTCTTGGGGAAAAAAATTCGAATGCCTTGGTCCACCTAGCTCTTTTCAACTACAATGAATTTGGTCCAGTTACTTCATTTTCTTTGCCGTGGCTGATGGATTCAAATGGCTAGATGAAGTGGATGTAGTAGTAGTCAAATTGTGAAGTGGAGCAAATTTGTACTTGTCTTATGGTTGGATTTTTATATTTGAAGGACAAATTACATTGTTTTATTTGTTGTTTTTATGTTAATGTTGGTTATGCAGTTAATGAATGATGGAATTTAGTCATTTAGTATTTTAATTATTTTTTAGGATGATTAATGATTTGTGTGGCATATTTAAGGCCTAGAATAATCTGGATTCGAACTTTTCGAGCATGTTCGCGAACGGCTCGTTTATGTTAAACGAGCCGAACACGAACACGAACACGAACACGAACACGAACTTTACTTAACGAGCCGAACACGAACATAGGTTTAGAGTTCGAAAGTTAACGAACAAACACTAACGGAGTTCGAATCGCTTAACGAACAGAGTTCAAACATGAGATACTCGGTTCGTTTCGGTTCGTTTACAGCTAACAAAAATTCAGTACTTCCTTTCTTTTGCTTTCATATTTAATCCAAATCGGATGGATGAAAACCACTTTTCTCTATTCGCATTTCCTTTTTTTCCATTTGTATCCTTTCCTTTCCTTCAATCCAAACGGAGACTAAAGGAAAAACTCTTTAAAATCCATGCAGATGTACAAGAAGGTCAACAATTGTTTCTCGAGAAAGATCTTGTGAGATTGGTTGTTTATTTCATTAATTACTTGAGGGCTTATCACCGACGAATCTTGTTTTGGTTGATTGTTCGTGAGATTGGTGTACTCGTTGCAGTCAAATCTTGTTTTATTATGTTAGTTTTGGCTGTTTCACACCGACTGCTGAAGACATTGGGCCAATTAATTGAAATCGAATCAATAATAAATAAACCTTAGTCAAGAAATGACTTCGGAAATGGTTCACTTAATTGATCATTGACGCAATAATAATTTCATTTATTCACTGATAAACAAATTATAACCATCAAAAAAGCAATGGCAATCAACAAATTATAATCACCAAATATTGGTGATTAATATATGACTGTTAACCACTACCCTAATTAAGAAATAACCCTAGGTATGACCTTAAAGTTCAATTTTTCAATTGCTTTAAAAATTAGAGAAGCTCTATTCTAACCAAATAACACGCTATGAGGGTTCTTTGAAATTAGTCCATATGTCTCCCTGACATAAATCCAATCATGCTAGTTACCACCAATTTAACACAATTAAATAATTACTGATTTAATTGCTTTAATTGGTTTTGAGTTATTAGATTAATTTAAATACCAGGCACTAGATATTTAAATAACATAATAACCTTAAGAAATTAAATCAGAGAACATATGAATACCAATAAATAAAAAAATAAATATAATCAATTTGATCTCACAATTGTACATGAACCAAATCCTCTGTTGCTTCTTGATTAGAAAGAAAAGTTTAGTTCATCCCCATTAAAGAAATCCCATGCATAATAGTTGAATTAATTGCCAGGGCCATTCTTCAAATATGAGATGAAGTCTAGAGAAAAAAAAAAAAGAAAAGAAGAACGTTGTTTCTTATTTCTTCTTACGAGAAAAGCAAAGAGTCTTGCATTAATCTGGCTTTCCACGAAAGAAAAGAATGACAATGATGACGTTTCGTTGCTTTGTTTCTTATCTCTACTAAAACTAATTTTCCTAAACAAAGTCTACATCCTAATAAGATTAACCAACCTTTTGCAAAAGGTTCTAAAAGATAGATAAACTAGTATCTTAATAGAAGTAGAAGATTATCCATTCGGTCAAGAGTTTGATTCTTGCGACTTCAATTTGAAATTGGAGACCACATGCCCAATCCCGAGCTCCCTGGACGTGCAGTGTAAGACTTTGGCAACCCCACGCTGAATTGCACAAAAATCCAGTTGAAAATCACATCTTTAATCTCTTTTTGCTCCAAATTCCTACAACCAACACCAATTATCAAATATGAGTAAAATATATCAATTAATGCAATATTTAACTAAAATCAAAGGGAAAACAATCATAAACTTTATAACAAAAATGCAATCTATCAAGACAATACTATGCCCATGATTGAAATCCAATAAACTCTTACTATATTATTCAATAATTTAAACTCTTCAAACCATTTAATGGTTGATATCTCTTTTTATATATCTAACGATAAATTGATATGCAACAATAGGGTACCGAAAAAGTACTATAGAACTTCTTAGTCAATCATGTCGCTGGCAATCTTAAAAGCCTAGTTTGGTAAATAATTGGAAATATTCCTTAACCCTGATATATAGTAACTTTTATTCGATCTCATTTGGATTATCTTGAGAGACAAAGTCGCGGACAATACAATATTAGAGGTAGCCTGCCAAATACTAATTAACAAGTTTGATGGTTATAAACAATATAATGTTCTTGATTTCGATCCATGCATGCATTGTACTAGCTTTACCTAGTCAAACTTTGCATACGTAGTAATGTTTAGTCTGCAACAATATGCAATACACATCAGGCTAATGTAACAAATGAGAGTCAAATTATCGAGTTGCATGAAATATTTATAACAAGAAAAAGACACTCATTCTAATTTTGCTCTAAAGGATGCCTCAAGATACTATTAGAGTAAAATTGAAATAATGTAGCCTGATGTAAATTTTAGGTCATGCCTTCTTGTGTAAATGTCATTCTTGGAAACAAAATTTTCATATTTTTAATTCAAAAGCACTAATTAGGTATTAATGTTCAACTTCCATATTCAAATTTTAGTTGCCTGACACAATATATGCCACTAAAAACGTCATTTGCAGAAAAACGTCACATGTTTTCTAATCTGCATCGGAATATTGGATAATCATGTTCAAAATCAATTGCATATCTATACAAGCCGAATTCAAATTTCCTGTTAGCCGAATGAAATCATTGACTTTAAATCCATTAGGAATCCAAAATGAATCTGGTTTCAAGATTCTTTTTAAAGTTTTCTACAAAAATATTGTTGTAATTGAACGGTAAAGACTTGTGATTTTATGAGATTAATTGACGGATCTGAAATACAATGTGGGTATTGTAACAAAAGCATTTATTCGTTGGGACAAGCTCCCATCTGTTACCTAGAATAAAATTTCTCACCCTACTATTAAGTACGAACCACAAGTTTGTTATTAGGGGATAATTTCAGAAACCTTCCTTGTGGATTTTGAGGATTTCATGAAGCTCATCTCTAATTTTTAAAATTACACAAACCTCCCTAACTTTTACTGTTTGACTAAAATTTTCTTCAATACCCTGTTTTGAGAGAAATGGAGAGGGGATAAAGAGAGAGAATGGAACAATTAAGTTGTGAGATGGAACAAGAAAGCAAAATGATGTGAGGTCAGGTTTTATTCATTTTTAGTTATTTGCTGTATAAATTTTGTAGGATATATGTGTTCAATTATAGTAAGGGATATTAAAGTACTTTTGTACTATGAAAGGAGGTTTGTGTAATTTTTTGTAATTTTTCGAATTAGACGGGAGATTCCTGCAATTGCTAGAAACCTCAGGAAGATTTCTGAAATTATCCCTATTGTTAGATGACAGCTTGAAAGTCAATACAAGATTTGCACTTTTTAAAGAGCTCGCATCAATTTCACTGATTCTTCCTCATCATACTCGTCGAACGCTTAGCAAATGTTTATCTTTAAATTCGACCATTTTACTACAAGCATGCATTATATGAGCGACTACTTTTATTACAAAAAATTGGTTAATAAAAACTGTTATTTCAAAAGTTCACGAATCATGTGCTATGTTTGCTCTTTAATTGGTGAAACTTCTTAAATGTTTAGCTTTAATCAAAGAACGTAGATAAAAATGTTTAGTCAACTCGGGTTAGTAAATAGGCCACTATAAAGTCTTGGACATCAGACGTATCGAATTCATATGCCCCTCAGCCCAAACAGTGCATCGACTGTAGTACACTGACTGAGAATCGAAGTTGTTTTACCCATCATTTTAGAATACAACAGAAATAAGCGGCTGTTATAAAACTAATGAAATAACAAGATGTGGGATAAAACAAAATAGAGAGAAGCCAATAAAGTATAGAACTATTATTTCTTCTATTCACATTAAAAACGATCAAGAATGCACCTCTATTTATATATACACTGAGGGGTTACAAATTAATTGTATAGGGAGATCAAACCGTGATCCATATTCTTTTATCTTTGGATGGATTCAATAGTAATAAATAAGCTTAATAAACATAGGAGAGTTTAATGGACATTCACTCCCATTTAATTGTTTCATAACACTCCCCCTTGGATGTCCATTACACAAAGAATATGCCTCGTTAAAACCTTACTAGGGAAAAATCTAGTGGGACCAAAAACCCTAGTGAAGGAAAAAGAGTACACTATTCTTGTGTAATAATTTCTCCCCCTGATGCAAACATTATTTGAGATCTTTTAGCCGATGCATTCCAATATTTTTCACTAGTTTCTCAAATGTAGTAGTCGGCAATGCCTTGGTAAACAAATCTGCCAAATTATTATCTGATCGGATTTGTAGTACATCAATCTCACCATTCTTCTGTAAATCATGAGTAAAGAAAAATTTTGATGAAATGTGTTTTGTCCTATCTCCTTTAATATATCCTCCTTTTAATTGAGCTATGCAAGCTGCATTATCTTTATATAAAATTGTTGAAGGATTTTCCTTCTCAGAGGATAATCCACAACTCTTCCGGATGCAGTGGGTAATTGATCTTAACCAAACGCATTCTCGACTGGCCTCATGAATTGCTATTATTTCAGCATGATTTGATGAAGTGGCAGTTAAGGATTGTTTTGTAGAACGCCAAGAAATGGCTGTACCGCCACAAGTAAAGAGATAACCAATCTGAAATCGTGCTTTATGTGGGTCAGATAAATACCCAACATCAGCATATCCAAGCAATTCAGGTTTAGATTTATTTGAATAAAACAAACCAAGATCAATTGTTCCTTGGAGATAGCGAAATATGTGTTTAATACCATTCCAATGTCGTCTTGTAGCAAGAAACTAAATCTTGCTAATAAATTCACAGCAAATGATATATCTGGTCTTGTACAATTAGTAAGATACATTAGTGCACCAATTGCACTGAGATATGGTACTTCAGGACCAAGTATCTCTTCATATTCCTCTCGTGACCTAAAAGGATCCTTATTAGGATCTAGTGATCTGACGACCATTGGGGTACTTAATGTATGTGCTTTATCCATACAGAATCGCTTTAATACCTTCTGGGTATAAGCAGTTTGGTGGACAACAATTTCACCTTCTAAATGCTCAATTTGTAAACCAAGGCAGAATTTTGTCTTTCCAAAATCTTTGATCTCAAATTCTTTTTTCAAATATCTGACATCCTTTTGGATCTCTTCAAAAGTTCCAATCAAATTGAAATCATCAACATATATAGCAATTATAACAAAATTTGATCCATTTTTCTTGATAAAAACACATGGACATTTTGGGTCATTGATATAACCTTCTTTTAGTTAAGCATTCATTGAGGCGGTTATACCACATACGTGCAGATTGTTTGAACCCATACAAAGACCTTTGTAATTTAATAGAATACACATCTCTAGGATTTGATTTACATGCTTCAAGCATGTTAAATCCTTCAGGGATTCTCATGTAAATATCATTTTCAAGATTTTCATACAAATAAACAGTGACAACGTCCATCAGACGCATATCTAGTTTTTCATGCACTGCAAAACCTACGAGACACCTAAATGTGATCGTATCCACTACAGGTGAATACGTTTCATCATAATCAAATTCAGATCTTTGTGAAAAATCTTGAGCTACAAGTCTTGCTTTATATCTCACAATTTCATTTTTTTCATTCCTTTTTCTCACGAATACCCATTTATATCCAACTGGCTTTACACCTTCAGATGTTTGAACTACAGGTCCAAAAACTTGCCTTTTAGCCAGTGAATCTAATTCAGATTGTATCGCATCTTTCCATTTTGTCCAATCATTTCTATGGTGACATTCATCAACTGATCTAGACTCATGATCCTCGTCATCTATCATAATATCAAGTGCTACATTATATGCAAAAGTACTATCAGCAATTATTTCTCTTCGGTTCCAACTTTTTCTTGCAGTGGCAAAGTTTATTGAATTTTCTATAATTTCATTCTTTTTAGGAGTTGACTCTTCGGGAGCTGGCTCTTCAGGAGCGACCTCTTCAAAAGATTGAATTTTGTCACTAATTATTGATTCATTTGATTCTCTTTTCTTTTCAGGATTTTTATTTTTGGACCCAAGAGGTTTCCCACGCTTCAGGCGTGCTTTAGATTCATTAGCACTTGTGATTTGTCCTTCAGGAACATTTATTTTAATCGGAGTATTTTCAGCAGGAATATATGACCTTGTGACTTTTCTGGAGTCACTAAATGCATCCGGCAATTGATTTGCAATATTTTGCAAATGTATGATCCTTTGAACTTCTAGTTCATATTCTTTTGTGCAAGGATCCAGGAAATCCAATGAAATTTTTCAAACGATTTCCTTTTTCGGTTGATCTTTTCCTCTTCCTAATGTCGGGAAATGTGATTCATCAAAATGACAATTTGTAAATCTTGCAGTAAATAAATCACCTGTCAATGGCTCAATATACTTAACTATAGAAGGTGATTTATACCCGACATATATTCCCAATCTTCTTTGGGGGCCCAATTTACGACGTTGGGGTGGTGCAATAAGAACATAAATTGCACAACCAAATATTCGTAAATGGAAAATATTGGGCTCAGAACCAAATACTAATTGTAGGGAAGAATAATTATGATAACTAGTCGGCCTAATTCTCACAAGTGTTGCTGCATGTAATATAGCATGTCCCCAAGTAGATAAAGGAAGTTTAGACCTCATCAACAATAGTCTGGCAATTAATTGAAACCTTTTAATAAATGACTCGGCTAGACCATTTTGTGTGTGAACATAGGCTACAGGATGTTCAACAGTTATTCCAATGGACATGCAATACTCGTCAAAAGCATGTGACGAATATTCACCAGCATTATTTAGACGAATTTTCTTTATTAGATAATCTGAAAATTGTGCTCGCAGCTTAATTATTTGAGCAAGCAATCTCGCAAGCGCCAGGTTGCGAGTAGATAATAAACATACATGTGATCATCTAGTTGATGCATCAATTAGCACCATAAAATATCGAAATGGTCCACATGGTGGATCTACAGGTCCACATATATTACCATGAATTCGTTCTAGAAATGTAGGAGATTCAGTCCCAACTTTAACTTGTGATGGTCTAATAATTAATTTTCCTTGGGAGCAAGCAACACAGGAGAATTCATTTGCTTTAAATACCTTTTGATTTTTCAATGAGTGGCCATGCGAATTCTCGATTATTCGTCTCATCATTATAGATCCAGAATGTCCGAGACGATCATGCCAAATTATAAAATCATTAGGATGAGTAGACTTCTGGTCTATTAGGTGATGAATTTCAACAGCACTTATTTGTGCATAATATAAGAAAGAAGAAAAAGAAGGTAATTTTTCTAATACACATTTCTTCCCAGAAATAGTTTTTGTATAGTATTTGTAATTAATAAAAATTCACCATTTGTCTCATTAATTGTCTCGATGTGATATCCATTTTGGTGGATATCTCTAAAACTCAATAAATTTCTTCGAGACTTGGGAGAGAGTAGTGCATTATTTACGACAATTTTAGTCCCTTTATGGAGAAATAGAGTGGCTCTTCCGGAGCCTGCAATCAATTTTGCACTACCACTGATGATATTAACATTTGTCTCTCCCATTTTCAAATAAGAAAAATATTTTTATTTTTCAATATAGTGTGCATAGTAGCACTATCAATGAGACAAATGTCATCATCATTATTATTTAATCCCAAATATTTGACATTCATTTCTTCTTCAAGAAGAAAATTTCAAACAAAAATAAATATTAATAAAGATGCGAAAATAAATATTAAATAAAAAGAAAATTACATGAAAGATATAAAGCATCATAAAATATCTAAACAATCATAGGATATTTGTTGACATCTTTGGGATGTTCAAGGAAATCAGCTACATCGAGATGTGTCATATCAGCATCATCAGTATCATCATAATCATTCTTTTGGTCGATAAAATTTGTCTTGACATTTTTGTCTTTCTTTTTCAAAGATGCTTGATAAAGGTCAACAAGGTGGTCAGCCGTACGACAGGTACGGGACCAATGACCTTCCATACCACACCGATAGCATTTTTCTTCATAAACTTTCTTTTCTTCATTATTCTGATCGTAGTTATGATTCCTCTTTTGGGGAATATTTTGTTGTTTGTCACGGTTATAATTTTCACGGGTCACAAATCTATTGCGATCACGTCTATGGCCACGGCCTCCTCCACGGCTACTTCTACGACCACATCCACGACCTCGACCAGAATTTTGAAATTGAGTCGCATTCGCTTCAGGGAATGGACTTGTACCAGTCGGTCGGGACTCATGATTTTTCAGCAATAATTCATTATTTTGTTCAGCCAAGAGAAGACATGCAATGAGTTCAGAATATTTTTTAAATCCCTTCTCTCGATATTGCTGCTGCAGGAGCATGTTAGAGACATGAAAAGTAGAAAATATTTTTTCTAACATATCTTCATCGATGACTTTTTCATCACATAATGATAATTGAGAAGTAATTCTGAACATGGCTGAATTATATTCATTGACAAATTTAAAATCTTGTAGTCGTAAGTGAAGCCAATCATATCGGGCTTTTGGAAAAATGGCCAAGTTCAGGTGGTTGAATCTTTCTTTCAAATCTCTCCAAAGGACAAGAGGATCTTTAACAGTAAGATACTCTATTTTTAATCTTTCATCTAAATATGACGAAGGAAAATCATAGCTTTGGCACGGTCTTGGTTTGACGATTCATTTTTTTCAACAATAGTATTATCAAGACCCATTGCTTCAAAATGAATTTCAACATCCAATACCCATGATAAATAATTTTTTCCAGAAATATCAAGAGGTACGAATTCTTATTTTGTAAAGTTAGCCATAAGAAATTGAAATAGATTTATAAGTTAGAAATTTACCTCAATATGTAGTCAAAAGTTGTTCGGGAAAATACCCAATTGTTCATTCGATATTGGTAGAATCTCGACAAAGTCTTGTGATTCACAATTGCTCAGAAATAGAGTCTCGTGCTGATAACGTGTTATAAAACTAATGAAATAACAAGATATGGGATAAAACAAAATAGAGAGAAACCAATAAAGTATAGAACTATTATTTCTTCTATTCATACCAAAAACGATCAAGAATGCACCTCTATTTATATATACACTGAGGGGTTACAAATTAATTGTATAGGGAGATCAAACCGTCATCCATATTCTTTTATCTTTGGACGGATTCAATAGTAATAAATAAGCTTAATAAACATAGGAGAGTTTAATGGACATTCACTCCCATTTAATTGTTTCATAACAGCGGCCGATAATAACAAATACAATGGAATTATTGTTAACATATCTAGTCTATTGGGGAATGGGGGAGTTTTCAATTGAGTTCCAATTGCTGATGTGGTGTGCTGCCATTGGCCGATTGGTGGTCGTCCGGCTCGTGTCAATTCCCTGTTGTGAATTGGATGTCTGCCGATTCTTTTGTTTCTTTGTTTGTTTGGAACTCTTCTACTAAAATCTGGTCCCATGTGGCTTTGATGTTTTTTTTATTTTTCTTTTTTTTTTAATTGGATTGGAAGTGATTGTTAACGTATTACCTGTGGGATTGTGTTAAAATTTTGCCCTTTTTTTCCCTTTCCCAACAATAAATTGTATTGACAAAAAAAATTGGTATCCCAATTATTTATTACAATTATCAATGCTTTCTTTTGCTTGCCAAATAAATCGCAATTATTAATTATTTTTCTTTATTGTAATAATTGCTTATGTTATGTTCTGACTGTATTAATTATTATTATATTATCTTTTTCTTGTAATTGCTTTTGTTATGCTCCAATTGTGAAAATTTAACTCTTTATTTGATTTTCTTCCAGCGACAACCTGGCTAATCCCGTTTAAAAAATTTGTTGCTTTGTATTTTTGTTTTTTTTTTGAATGAGACGGGAAGACATTCAACTATTATTATCAAATTTTTGCGACAATCTACGTAAACAATTAGCAATGTGGTGCCCTTCCATTTGTGTCATTTATTATTTGGTCACGCCACACACTGTGTTTAATTATTGATTCCCCGCAATTAATTGTTATTATTTATTTATTTGTTATTTTGGTTCTATTTTTTTTACCCAATAAATCGCATTTACTTACCAATTTTTTATAGTTAATTGTTAAAAACTAATTAATAGTGTCGCTTTTTTTTACCCAACAAATCATGTTTAATTAATAACTTTCTTGCAATTATTAACAAAAAATGAGCTTTTTTGTGCTTGTCCAAAAAATCACATTTAATTACCTTTTTTTCAAAATTTATTAAAAAAATGTCCTCTTTTACTTTGGGTTGGCCAACAAATCAGGTTTAATTACAAATTTTTTGCAATTAATTTTACCGAAATTAAGTTATACTTTCGCAGTTTTATTGCTTGATAAATCACATTTAATTACCGATTTTTATAATTATTAATATTTTTTTACACAACAAATTGCGTTTAATTACCGATTCTGTGTAGTTATTAGCTAGAATTTAGCCTCTTTCTTTCACCTGTCAATCAAACCACATTTGGTTGCCCTTTTTAACAATTAATTATTAATTAATTCATCAATAACGTTACTTTTTTGTTGCGTAACAAATTGCAATTAATTACCAATTTGTTGAATTAATTGTTATTTAATTAATATGTCTACCTTGCTCCAGCTTCAGAAAAACGCTTCTTATTAGTCTTTTCTTCTTTGCTTTTGGCGGTCTCAATTAATTGATTCGTAATTAACTACTTTTCTAAATTAACATGCTTAATTACCAATTCTTTGCAATTAATTATGGACTATTTGTTTGTAGCCGGTATTTTGTTTGTTTGGTTTTGATGCATACTTTCTCGATTTCTTTGTCCGCCGCTTCACACTACTTATCATCAGCCTCTTTTTGTTGACAGTTGATTGTACCTGAGCTGAATAATGCCTGCCTTATTTCACTATATTAACCATCCCTTCTGACTACATTTACGCTTCCATTCAAAAGCTCTTGTAGTCTTCTTGTCCTTTACTTGGGGTTATGTCTGTAAATCGGCAAAAAAAAAACGTCACTTTTCCCCGTTGTCGACCATCAGCCCTTTGGTGGGTGTCAAACCACCAAAAATAAAATTTATATTAGACCTAGAAGCTGAATGAGTAGGGAGTAGGATCGTCTCCTCAGGGAACTGGTAGAAATCACACAGGAAAATGGGGGGGGGGGAAATTTAGCAATAGTACCAACTAATTAAAAAGGAATAAAAACTGAAATTCGAAAGTTGAATAAGATAGCAGGAACCAAATTACACAAATAACAATTAATTAAAACAACCTAGTCAAGGAATTAATCTTGGCACCGAAGCACACAACTGATCACAGATACAAGGGACAATTCATATATTCACGAATAAACTGGTTATAGTGGTCAAGCGACGCGCCCAACCACCAATCTTTCCTTAATTTTATGGTAGTCAAGAGACGCTCATAAACTACCCTCTTGTGACTAGACAACCCCAGAAACACTCACAGGATTTAATGTAGCCACAGCATTAGGAATTAGAAAGACCCAATTCTAGATGACAAACACACATGCGGGTTTATTTAGGCTAGATTAATTATCCCCACGATCCAAATTAGACCGCTTGCGAGGCGGTGAAATTGTCTCGTTTGCCACTAATCAAGATGCTTAAAGGCGACGCGCCAACATCCTAATTGGCTATCAATTATTTAGACAATCGAATAACAGGCCTAATTATCCAATAAATCTAAACAATAATAACTCAGGGAAAAATAGAGAATAATCAAATACCCATGAACATATAAATTAAAAATAAACAATTAAAACGATCTCACAGTTATGGTGCCCCGATCCTTGATTTATTCCTCAACTAGATAAAAGATTCAGCCTTGCCTCATGTTTGATGCAATCCGAAGCTTCAATCTCGTGTTCATTAATCAAAAACCAAGTGCCCAACCTCTAAGTCACGTTACAAAAGAAGAAAAGGAAAAAAAACCAACTAGTCTAAGAAACGAGACCCAAGGTCTTCATCTCACGGGATCCGGCTTTGTTTTTCCCTTCACTCCGTAGTGAATTGCCAATCCCCCCAAAAGAAAGACGAAAGTGCCAATATAAAAAGATACCCTAGTCTATTCGCTGTTTTCTTTTTAAAGCTTCGCCGCCACCCACGTGCTTTCCTAAGTAGAATTCATGTTCCAAAAAGATTCCAGGTTTCTTCTTCTTATTTCCCTTATTGAAGTGTTGCCAAAAGACTTCTTGTTTTAAGGTTTCCTGATCTCACGCAATCAGAATGGTTGTTCCAGGGCTTGGGCCCGCGATTCCACGCAGCTCCGTGTTGTCTGGCGTGGGCACGCCAGAGAAGGCCCAGTCTTCTGAAATATCATTTTTATCACCAATTGCCTGTAATTAACACAAATACCAATTATGAGCAGAAATCCAATACTTTGCATAATAAACTGCCAAAATTAAGACCAAATAACCACAAATAAAATGCATAATTATATCCCTATCACCCTTTCGCTCCCATTGATTGACATTGTTTTGTGTTTTGCATTTGCACAATGGTTATACAGTTTCTCTGGTTTTCCACACCAGATTTTCTACTGATCATCATCATGATCAATGGTAATTGTGCATCTACTGCTTTCTTTTCCCTATTCTATTGCCCTTGTTTCTTTGCTACACAGAAAGACCTACCTCATAAGTATTGTTCTTCATTTTCTTTAGCTATTTTGAACCTTCCTTTTTCCCAATTTATTGGTTTGGTTTTAGTTTGCGCTGGTGTTGCCGTTGCTGCTTCCTGGTGAGCATGTTGGTTTTACGCTTCGCTTTCCTTTGTTTTTCTCTAATTCTTCAAATATTTCGAAATTGCTGTCATACTGCTTTGTTTCTTATTTCTTGCTTGCTTCATTGTTTTCTCATGCACTGGTTCGACCATTTTAATTTTTTTCTGTCCCTTCTAAATTATTATCACCGAATCAGCTTCTCTTTTTTCTCTCCCATTTTTTTGTCACCTTTTTTTATTATCTCTTACATGAAAGTGGTTTCTTTGATAGCTTCTGCTGTTATTCAGTTCTGTAGTGTTGGACTTCTTCATACACACTGGTTAGTTATTCTAATTTTGTTCTTCTTTTACTCTTTTCTCTATATTCTATCCTTTAATTTGTACATCCTTGACGTGCATTTTCTGATGCATTGTTACTTGCATCCTTGACCATCAATTGTTACTTTTTTTTGGACCACAATTTTTTGTGTGATCTTGTAGATCGCTCACTATTTTTTCATCTGGCTACTCACAAGTTTTATTTTCTCACCTTCGTTTTCCCTTTTTTATGTATAATTTCTTCCTTTTTTGCTTGCCATAACTTTTCTGTATAATTCTTTTTTTTCTTTTGGGAGCCACAAAAAATCTCCCTCGGCCTCTAAGAAGAGGAAATAAAAAGGTGTTCCAAAAAAAACAGGCAAGTCTCCTTAACTCGTTAAACAAAATCATGATCTGTTAATATTTTGTTTGTTTTCTTATCACCTAGATTGACATGATTTGCATATATTGAAGACTAATGGAGCACGAGAAGAAGGAAAGAATAGTTCAGTTTTTGGCAAAATGTTCACTTCAGGTTTGCCTTTGGTTTTTTTTTCTGGCATTTTTTTGCTAATCTTTCCTTGGCTAAAAGCAACAAATCACCTTTCCCCCTTCCTTTGTGTCCTTTGTATGTTATGCTTTTGGATTTTATTACAAAGGAATATATTCAACTTGAAAAAGTATTGCATCTGTATGAACTGGATGTGAAATTTTGGAAATGCATTTTAGATGTTTAGTGCTTAATGTTTGGTTATTAATTGGGAAACACAATTTCTTCACTTCATGCTAATCCTTACGCTTTATTGTCATTTTCTTGTTCCTTATTGTGGTCTCACATACCCTATGATAGATTTGATGGTCTAACATATTAATTATCTATGCTCTCTCATAAGTTTCAAATGTTTGTTGTAGCTTGAGAGGTTAAGATCTACGAATTCTTTTCTCAAGGTGAGCATTGTCGGCTTTCTGTCTTTTTCCCATAGAGAAAAGTTAAAATAATTTCATTTTTCCTTTTATTTTTCCTAATAAATTGGATTTTTCTGATATTTATTTATTCTAAATTTTTGTTAGATGAAGGATCAAAGCAAAAAGGAGGCTAATTTTTTTCATTTAGCCTTAAAGGTATGTTTTGATGTTTTAGTGTTCTCTTCATTTTTTTCTTAGCATTTTACTATAGTTTTCTGGTCACTTTACCCTATTTACTATTCTTGAAAAAAGTGGAGTATGAAATTTTGTGAAGGTATTGCATTTCCTTTAGATTTAGAGTCAGTTTCTTTAGTATTTTACCTATTTTAGTAAATTCATCAATAAGAGGTTGCAAGTCTTCTTTGGCTACTCCATTCCTTTAAGATCTTTAGTCCAGGTTTAATAGCATTTGTTTTCACCCTATTTCATTGAAAGTTATGATTACTGATGAAATCATTATAAATTTTTTCTCTGCTTTGATGGTGTCATTTTTGAATAACTCTTTAGACGTAGTAATTTCTAAGAAAATGATGTACATTAACTGATTGTAGCTTTTGTTACTCGTTGCCCTGTCCCTCCTAATGCTTTCATGTTTGAGTAGTCAGAATGATGTAACTGAAATGGCTAAAAGAACCTTAAGATAAGATATTTGTATATAGAAAAAGAATGTTCATGTGCTCCATCCCAGTTGTAAGTTTAAATATTGCCGCCCTAAATTTCTAGCCAAATTGTGTATAATGGGGAATGATCAATACGTGGTGATTACTCCTTAGCTTCTCCACCTTTTCTCAATTAGGCAACTAGAATTTTCTAACACCTTTATGTAAAAAAGAAAATTAAAATCTAAGAATTACATAGAGAATAAATTGCGTTTCAGGATTGAAAAAATAAACTCTAACAAATACCAAACTAATATATTGAAATTTCTCTGTAGCTTTGCTTGATTTTTTGGAGCTTTTTGTTCTGTCATTGAGCTTTTTAAGAAAGAAGAGAAATTTTCTTTTAGTTTAAATTGATGTCCTATGTTCATTCATGTTGTCTTGCCGAAAATGTGGCATGAATGAAATATAACTACATGATTTATAGGCTAAAATGCATATGTTGTTTTTGATTTTCTGTTCTTTATTTATTTACCTAGCATTCATGTTTGAGAAAAAATTGGCTGGCAGGAGGTATTTATCCAAATAAGATGGTGGCTCAAAATGCATCTGCTGTTTATTGGCTTTCTATTCTTTATTTATATATCCAACATTAATGTTTGAGAAAGAGTTGAATGGCAAGAGGTATTATTCACATATAATGGTGGCTCAAACTTAGGAGTAGGGAATGTGTTCTTGACGACTTTGTTTTATATTTCATGCTTTAGTATTTCCTTACAATTTTACAATGAAGTGTGGGAAAAACTATGGGTGCTTTACTTGTGATTTAACAAGATTGTCATTCTACTATTTACACAAAATGTTATTAAATTCTAATATGATTCCTTCTTGGCAAATCTGATTGATATTTAGATAGCTGGAACCTGGAAGCTAATGGAAGCTCATAGAGTTTTGTCATGAATGCTTGATACTTTGTTTTATCCTTTCCAATAGCTTTACCAAAAGTCATTAGTTACTTCAACAGCCACTTGCTATAGTATAGATATCAAACTTTGTGATGATTTTTTTTTTGAAATTTTGACCACTAATACATAGTTCCACTATAAGTGGCTGATTGAACGCGACGCTAGATAAGAAAAGACGAGAGGCATTTCTAGATATAGCAGTCAATATTTCTGGATGAATTTATCTTATATCTTAAATTGTAACTTTTCACAGGTAATGAGATGCATCGTACAATTGGAGAGCTTACCTCAATTATGTGTTATTATGCTCTTCAACTTTATTAGTATTATTTCTTTTCTTAATTGAAATGTTGACAAAATGCTTCATTATCTACCACATACAGAAAATGATAAAAAAATAATTTTTAGTTGGAAAAATAAAGCCAATGAGGGCTTTGGTCATATTAGTCTTTTAACTTCCCACTGGGCATATTAAACTTGCAACTTCACACCGCACATAGGGCGGTGTTTCTCTCCTAGTAGTATATAAATGGTGATGGGAGGGGTATTGCAATTCTTTCCACCCGCTGTCAAGTATAGGGGTTCAAATTTTGAATCTAGCAATTGAAAATAAGAATATAAGGATCGGAGGGATTGTGTAAATTAAAAGAATAAGAAATGTATGTAAAAAGTTCCACGTTCTTGAATTACAAGAAAAAGTAATTTTCATATAATTTTTAGCAGTAAAATAACAGGCACAAATTGGAGACATCCGTTTTACTTCTTTTTTTTTTTTTGTATAAACTACAAGTATTTACATCTATTTTACAGTTTGTGACTAATCTTGTTCTAACCAAGTAGGGTCCCTTATAGGGAAAATCTGTCCTAACGTTATTCTTTCCATTCTCATGTATTTCGAACCCGAGATCTCATAATTAAGGGATGCAAGCCCCTTTCACTTGAACCAACATCCATTGATTCACCAATGGGAGAACTATACATAGATTAAGATTTTGAAGAATATTGCAAACTATGAAATGTAAGTTTTACTAATTTAATTAATTTTATTAGTTTTGCATCTTTTTTTTCCTAAAGTTACAAAAATGCATATATTCTAATTCCCTTTCACTTTGAGTCCTTCATCATTATCGTTTATGCATTGGCATATAAGGTTTACATTCCCTAATGAGTTTAATTAGTCGAAGTAAAAAGGCCTTTGACAATCAAATATTAGTTGACGTGTGTGGAAGAATTTTTGTTTTTCATCTTAAAATTGATCAAAGGCACAGTCTTCATTCTCCCTAGGATAAAAAGTAAAAACCCTATGAGCTCCTTGATCATTTTAATCCTTGATATTGATAAGCAGCAAATTTGTATCATATTTTGTGGTAATTTATATGAACTTTTAAACTCTTTTACTTGTTAGTGTGGCTCTTTTTGAAGAAAAATAGTCGAGACTTGAATGTGCATCTTGGTTGTCGAAACAAGAAAAGAAGCATGAAAGTGTTGCAAAATAGGGGAGAAGGAATTGGCCATGGTTTCCTCTGCCGGTCCCTGAGCCAGTTGTTAGATTGAATGTATCAACTTTTACCACAAAATTTTCAGCTTCATATCCGGCCTTGTAACCGGCCAGGCTTCATATTCTAGTATGACTTGAATTCTAATACTATCTTTTATTAAAAAAATTCAACAGTCTAAAGAATTAATTCCAATGGTGAGCTAACAATTATTTTCCCCATACACATTGAGAGAATAAAAGAATGGAATGCCGAGAGGTGGTGTCTTTGTAAAAAATTTTCCTCCTCTTCATTTCTTTTCTTGTGATTTTTCCTGGGGAAAGACTTTTAAATAGACTAAGCTTTTTCAATGAATATCTATAGAAAAATTCCAAAGATGCAAAATGTTATGAAAATTTACACCAAGCCCATTTATTAGAATTTTGATGTTGAATTTAGTCAAAACTTTTTAGATTGTGATGAAATACGTTATGAACTAGAAAAGATAGACTAGAGAGGAGGAAGAAAGGCAATCGGTAGAATGGAGCAAGTATGCAAATAGAAGAAATAGATAGAACTACAAGAGTAGGGAGGAGATAAAATTATTGAGTGGAACATCTTCCCACAGTATCCACAGGAGACACGGGGAGTTGATGTCGAACCCCCTTGTGAGGCACCTCTTTGTTGTCCTCTCTAACCTTGACCTCCTCTTGACAGGGCTCCTCTTGACAAGGTTCCTCTGGACGTCCCCGAAAGTCTTACTCCGCCAGTCCCTCTTCCAAATTTAGGAGATATAGTTTTATCGGCTTACCCAAGGTCGCTATTAGGCGCACCCCGTTTCTTTGCTTGAAAAGTTCTAACTTATAGTCTTGTACTTTCAACCCGGTGGACTTTCTCTACAGTGTCACTAAACGTATTGATTTAGGCTACTGCTATATCCTTTTGTATCTCGGAATTCAACTTTTGAACAAAGTGCCTTATTCGCCTTTGCTCTGTCACTATTACCTCAGGGGCAAACTTAGACAATCGGATGAATTGAGTTTTATACTCAGCAATGGTTTGGGTGCCTTGACAGAGTCTAATAAATTCATCCTCCCTTTTCTCCTAAATCAAAGGTGGAAAGTATTTTGCGTTAAACTCCTTCATGAAATTTATCCAAATTCTCGGGTTTTGTTCTCTTTCCCATTCAGTTCGTATCACATTCCACCAAGAACGGGTTGCTCCCTCCAACTAGAAGACAGTAAATGTCACCTGCCTATGCTCAGTATAATGCAAAGCTGCAAAAATATCAATCATTTTCTCCAGTCATCTCTCAGCTACATCGGGGTCAGGTCCTCCAAGAAATTTTGGTGGAAAAAATTTTTGAAATCGTTCGAGGGATCCATACTCCCCCTTCATATGATTCCCAGGGTTTTCAGGTTGGTTAACAGGGTTTTGGCCCTTACGATCCACTATTTGGGCTAAAAGATCAGTCATACGTTGTATGTTGTGGCTACTTGTGCGTTAGGATCGACCCCCGGTTCGCGATTCTGTTCGGCCACTGGTTCGCGATTACCCCCTTCGTTCAAGGGTTGCCTAGGTCCACGCCCACGGTCTCATCCACTACATCTACCCTACATCGATTTTTAACAAGTCTAGAGTTGGAATACAGATGCAAAAATTAAAATTCATAGATACATGGGTAAAACATAAAAATATAAACAAACCAAAATTCAAATAGATTTAACACAACCATTTCGTACATATCATACACTAAAAGTCAAGTACAAGCAAAAATCATAGTAGTACACAAGTAATAGGATCACATCAAAAGTACAATGAACAAAACTACACCAAAAGTACATAGACATCCAACTAGAGGCTTTTCAAACTACCTCTCACATATGGTCAAAACATAGCTTATTGGAGCTCTAACCTAGATCCCAACAGAGCTAGTAGATGTTTCATCCACTACCTATCCAAGTAAAGCCCTACATTCCTACAAAATACCCTCAATTCGGTCTCCTATTTCCCTTAACATCCTAGTGAGGTGCTCATTTACCACATGCACCTGCTGGCCAATGGCATCTGTACGCTCTTGCTCCTGACCAACGGTCTCCTGCAACTCCTAGATCCTATCCCTCTGCATCTCTATAATTCCTCTCATCCTTGCCATCTCAGTTTGGTCCCTAAAATTGGCACGCCTAAGTCTCCCCCTCTCATTTAGTACCGCCAAAACCACAAGATCAACATAGGAGTAGTTCCGGCAACGACTACATCTGACTTGTAGTATTCCAACATCTGATTGGTCCTCCTGGCCTCTTCTCATAATTGATAATTCGAAAACGCCTTCTAGGCGGCTCACTTTCTCCC
The DNA here is from genome assembly GCF_003713205.1 of Coffea eugenioides. Taxonomy (NCBI): domain Eukaryota; kingdom Viridiplantae; phylum Streptophyta; class Magnoliopsida; order Gentianales; family Rubiaceae; genus Coffea; species Coffea eugenioides. The sequence continues at coordinate 46,141,995 of NC_040040.1, forward strand.
TCTCCACTGGTTCCATCCATGACCTATAAGGATAAGCAAAGTTTACAACTTAGGTAAGTTTCATCATACTTAGTAATACCCTAACACATCACACTACAGTTTCTTACAACCAAATTTCCTATTTTACCCAAGTCATTTCTAACTTAAACTCTGATACCAACTGTGACAGCCCCACCTTTCCTTAGGGCGTACCCCAAAGGTTAGCGAACTGCCTGCCCAATTCTCATCAGGACTAACTAATCCAAAAGTACCACAGGTACTAAAGCATACAACATTGCTTCATAACATCACAACCCAAAACTATATATACAATTCAAGCTTAATGTACAAGTCAAAGGATTCAACTTATACAAATACATATAAGGTTTACTAATATAGAGGAGTTTAAACAAAAAAATGTTGAAAGTCTAGAGCTAGTTCAATTCTTCCCAAACTCACGCTCCCAAAGCATCGTCCCCTGTAAGGAAAATAAAGGTGACAGAGTGAGCTTTCGCCCAATGAGGTGCCACAGGTCATGCAGTCGAAATCACATAGTTAGAACTTTAATCTATCAAATATAAGCATTAAGTGAAGGAATAAATAAACACCACAACCAATATAAAGCAGTTCAAGTAAAAGGATACAGATGGCTCTCAAGAGCCAAATTCCCCAGTTGCACTAGTTTGATCCAACCTCGTTGACACTCTGTCAACGTTTAATAAAGCAGAAAACATGGACCGTAGATCCCCAGTTTACACCAATTTCCATCCACCAAACATATCCCTTACCGGGCCCGAACACCAAACAAAAATAGTGGTGGTAATACTCGAATATATAGAAGCATTCAGTATTCAGTGCATCAGTGACAGTTACTCATGGTTGGTCAATCTACCTCGACCAAGCCCTTGCTGGCTCGATTTGATTAACTACCAATGAGGTTTGAACTCAAATTTCACAGTAAGGTCGTCAGATATTAGACTCCAAATGATAACAAATTCATGCACAAGTAATAGCTTTCAATTGAGCAGTAGACCAGTCAAACAATCAAGTGGAAGCGAGTATGATAAAGTACACACCAGTCCTGTCCAAGATAAACTAAAGCCATAGTCATTCATATCATGAAGTTCAATCACAAGTATATCGTTTAAGCAACAAGTCATGCGAGTGGCACACTCACCAGCTCAAGCAAAGTAACGTCAAAAGTTCATCCACGGGTTATACCCTTGATCACCAACAAACCCTAAAAACAATCAAGATAAAAGTATTATGGTTCAACCATCCAAAACTTAGGTGAACAAAGGAAAATCCAAGTAACTACTAGGGCAAAGATTTAAATATGGTTTTAGAATTAAAAGAGAGCATTTCGACTCAAAGGATATGAGTAACCAAGGAGTTCCTTATTCCAATTCATGGCTGGAAATTTCCAGTAGCAAAATAGCAAAGAAAACAACCAATCTTGAGGTTAAAGTGGAACAAATGCAACTAGAAAGCATGCTAGAAGAAACCATCGCTTTTCCTCTTATTTTACACATGGTTTTGTCAAAATTTCAGCTTATACACCACCACCAAAGTAACCTCAAGCAATCACATGTAACTTAAGTCCAAACCAACCCAAAATCACCCCTCTAACAACACTTATTTTACAAGAAAGGAAGTAAATAAAATTTCACCAGCACCTCTCCTTATTTTCTTAACTTTTCCATCCAAACTCAACACCTATATTCATAGCAATCCAACCTCAATCACAACCACAAGTTATAGGCTATAAAGTACACTTGTTTTAAGGCCACAAAACTATCCAAAATAGCCAATTATTTAGCTCAAAATCAACCACAATTAAAGCAAAAAATTTGTAACCCTAAACTGAAATTTACAACTACAAGCTGAAATTTTCTATAATCAAGCCAAAATAACATATAAAAGGTGAAAAATTCACATGGCAAAGCTATTAGATCATAGCCAAGCTCAAACCATCATATCAAAGCTAAAATTTTTCAACCACCACACAAACCATGAAATTTTCCATGAAAACTAGCAAAATCAAGTTTTAAATCTACTCATACGCAAGTAATAAAAGAGAAGATGGTTTCTTCATATAGTTACCTTGAAACCTAAGAAGAAATGGAAACCAAGAGCTTCTCTCTCCCAAATCTTTCTACCAAAGCCCTTAATTCTTCCTAAAGGTTACCTTTTATGGAGTAGATTACAAGTTTATGGTGAAAACTCAAGGATTCAAGCAAGAGTTGGAGGTTGAAGATGAAGTTTTCTCTCTTTTTTTCTCTCCAAGAAGGTCGGCCACAAGAAGAAGACGAAAGGTTGTTTTTTGGTCAAATTTTTTGTTAATAAAAGGTTAAGAAAGGTCTTAGTCAAAGTCAATGCTCCATGGCTTGTGTGACAAATGTCCTCCAATGGTTACTCCTCATCTAATAGTCTTCCAAATGCTAAAATATCTAATCAACCTCTAATTTTCCCATAACACTTTATAAAATAATATCCCTTTTGCACAAAACTCCTCCTAATCCTAAAAAATTTATCGTACGCACCTCACTAGTAGGTCCTACTTCCATAATGCATTACGAACTTATACAAGGAAAATGATTTAAAAATTTGACTCACTTATAAAAATATCTAAGAAATTAAAATAATAAGTTAAAACAAAGAAAATGTATTCAAAGAAATAAAATAAAGAAATTTTTTGAGTCCTCACAACGATGCTTTATTGTAATTTGGTTTTTCATATGTGTTTATTGCTCTGAGACCTGTGATTGTGAACATGTAAAAATTTGTATTTCAGAACTTTCATGTTAAAAAAAATGAAAGAGACATTTTGCTTCTCCAATCATGCAAGGCAATTGATAATGATGATGTAGTAGTACTGGTAGTGAATAATGATGTTAGTCTTTCGTGGCACGATTTGGGCATCAAATATGGATTTGTATAAGAGGTGGCATTTAAATTTTGGGAGATGTAAGAAATTAAACCAACCTATTTTAGTATTAGTTTCCTAATTCTTTTTGGTGTGTTATTTGTCTAGTTTCCATATTAGATTAGGAAATCTCAATCAATTTCCAAGTAAGTTTTGGTTTGTTTTAGAAACTTTTGCAGTTTATAAATATTGCCAGTCTAGTAAGTTTTTTTTTATATTCAAACGAACCAAAGGGGTACATAAAGGGTCAGAACTCCCGACTAAGCCATCCGTCTAGGCTAGCCTACTCTCCTTCTCCTGAACGAAGGCAGTCTAGTAAGTTATTATTTGAAGAGTTGAGTTGAATTTTGAAAGTAGTTTTGAGAGAAAATCTCATAGTTGAGATCTGTGAGTTGTCATGAGCGAAAAGCTATGACTTGATATTTGTTATTGTTGGGTTTTGAGTTAAATAAATTATTGAATATTTGTTCTCCTCCTTTTCCCACATATTTTTATATGTGTCAATATTGCTTCTGCTGTGTGCGCGAGGATTTTTCGTGCTAACAAGTGGTATCAGAGATCTAGGCTTTGATCCTGGGGCTTTCCCCAAAATTGGGGCTTGGAACTTGTTCGTGAAATTAAAGTATGGATCTGCATTATTTATAGCATTGTCCTGCTTTTATCTTTGATGGTAAAAGTAATTTTGAGACTTGGAGGTCGATGATGAAGGATTTTTTCAAAGATATTGGAGTTTGGAATATTACCCAAAAGGGGTTCACGGAACCTATAACAGGTATAGAATTATCAATCGATATAGTTAAATAATTAGAGAGGAATCGATAGTTGAATTGCAAGGCACTCTACTATCTCAGTACCCAAGTCCAGTTACATGTTGTGCAAAAATTCATACATGTAAAGACAGCAAAGGAGGCTTGGAAATTTTTAATAAAACTTTGTGGCCATGATGGAGAAGAAATTTGTGATGAAGAAGAAAGAGAATATTTTGATGAGACAAAGAAAGAAGAAATTGTAGAAGTTGTGAGTGCACATAAAGATGAAAAATTTGTGATTCAAGAAGAAATCTCATGTGTGGTTGAGAAAAAAGGTGAAGTCATTGATGAAATTAAAGATGTGCCTGAAGATCATAGCAACATAGAAATCGTTAATTTTGTGGAGATGACAAAAATCAAGTGATGGACTTGGTTGAGATCAATTGTGAGGTGGACAAATTAATTGAAAATTTTGATACTGCTAATGTGAGGACCCGAAAAATTTTCTTATTTTTATCTTATTTACTGGCGTATTTAAATATTTATTCACTCATTTTCTCCGAAGTATTTATTTCAACCATTTTAAATCCATTTATTTATGAAACAATGCCTCCTTTATGTTTTTAAAACATTTTGTTAGAAAAAATTATTTTTCGGAAGCTCGTTTAGTAAGGAATAACGAGTTCACGTTTCTAGGCAATATTCGATTCGAAAGTGCAATGATCTTGGAGATTTGAGAACTCATGGTTTTATTTCCAAAACAGTTATTTTATGATTACTTACCCTAGTATTTGTTAAAAATATTATCGTTACAGAAATCGTTTTAAAGTTTCGCCTTATCGCGCGCGAATCGGAAGTTCACGTAAATCGAGTCGGAGCGGCTAAGTGGAGATTTAAGAAACTTATACTAGACTACTAAGAGTGAATAATTATAATGTTTAAGGAAGTGCATTAGAGGTTTTGTGCACAAGTGAAACAAACCCGAGAGGAAACAGGCACGAAACGCGCGCGTACGCGCACTATTGGAGAGTTGACTTTTGTGCAACATAGAGCCAACTACCAAGCTTACTCTAGAAGCTAACCATATCAGGTTTTCACTCCCTCTCACACCCTCAAAGCAGCCGAGCAACAAGGAGAAGAAGGAGCCAAAATTTCTTCATCTCATCTCACTCAAACTTGCACATTCATACCACTAAATCCTCTCAAATTCACACCACAACTTGCAAATAACTTAAAGATCATCTTGGGCTAGGAAAGGAGCTTCATTCTCACAGTTTTCTTGGAGCTAAGGGGCCGAAAATTTCTGGTTTAATATCATCTAGGAGGTAATGATCATCCAACCCTTAAATCTTAGCTTTAGGGAGTTAAATTGCACTTGAAAGCTTGTACCTTCATGTGGGTACCTCTATATTGTTGGAAATCATGTGAGTGGGCTCTATGAAATTCCACAATGGACTTGATGAACTGATGTTGGGTGTTGTTTATGTTGATTTAGTGATTAAACTAGTGATTATAAGTTGAAAAGTGGAAAGAAAACTCAAAGGAAACAAAAGGGAAGAAGGGGCCGGTTCTGCCCTGTCCTTGCCTTGCCTCTTGGTGCGATCTTTCATGGTTAAATTGAGTTGATTTTGATGTAGATATGTTGTATAGGTTGTGTGGAAAGTTTCCACCAAAAATCACTTGATTTGGTTGGGTAAATGTTTAGATTTTGAAATTTCTTCATGGCTGGAAAACGTGTCCAGAGATACTCTGGCAGTGAATTCTAAATGACTATAACTCTTTGCTCCGACATCAAAATCAAGTTTGCGGCATTAGAAACTAGACACTTCCAGTTTTCCAACGGTATAAAATGCATCGCCTGATTCCACTTGAGTGAACCGTACTAGCCTTTCAAAGTCACCTGCCCTATTTCTCGACTGTGTTGGGAAAACCTGTTGTGTGCTGCGACTTGTCGCTCGAAAATGAGCTAGTTATGGATAGAATTTCAAATGATTTCTTCTAAGAAATTGTAGCCTTATGAATGTAGTTTCCAACGCTACCAACCACACCTAATTTCAAGTTGAATTGAGTGAGTTATGATCGAATTACAGACCTGCTTCAAAGAAAGAAAACCCTAGTTTTGGCTAGTCAATGGCTTAATTTGAATTGGGACTTGTTATTTTGAAACTCTTGGTGTTAATCACCTACCAAACATATTTTGGATGTTTCTTAGACCTTGTCTTCGTAAATGAACCAGATTTGAGTCGATTCCATTGGTCAAAAGTTAGGGAAAAAAAAGAAAACGGAAGTACAAGGCAGATTTGCCTTGGAAATTCTTGGAACTTTAGTGGCTTTGTTAGCTGACCTTCCGCGTGAATTTTGCATGAAATTTGACAGAGGAATAACCCTTATATGGTAGGGTAATACTACCAAATTTGGTGCCATTCCAAGTCTATTTATATGCCCACCTGAAGTCCCAAAGTTTGTGTTTCAAATCTGGAAAATAGTCCAATGGTCTTCATTTTGAACCAACTTTGAGCTGCTATATCTTGGCGCTCAAAACTCTGATTCTTGTTCTGTTTGTTGTGTTTTAAACTTTGATTGTAACTCTAATTGAGTTTCAAATTTGAGAGTCTAGTTCACATTTTGTGAATTTTTTCGAATTTCCAAAGTTTGCCAAAAACCAACCCCGAATCTGTCTTGGAAGTGCAAGTCAGAAACTTTAAGCTGAAATTTGAGTCTCTTGCATTTCGAATCATGGAAAAGTGCCTTCTAGGAACTTTTAGTACTTTGAAACTAGTTTTCAATGGTACCAAGTTTTCCAATTTCGGACCTAAGGAGTACAAGATATGATTTTTCAAAAATTGCTCCTTAAAACTGAAATTTTGGAACTTGAGGAGAAATGAGTTTTTGGAAACTTTTCGCTACCCCTTTGATAATAATTGATCATTTTAAACTCGATTTCATGAAGGAAATCAGTTTTTCTTGTAATAAAATCTCACTTTTGAACCTTTATTTTGAGTGGCTAAGATTCTTGGTTTAAGGTATTGACTAATCTAAATGAGTGTAACTCCTTTCTTGATTAATACATGATTGTGAGTGAAAAAAAAATGCTTGTTAATTGCTTCAGGTGCTCAAACGAGTCTTGAAGAGAATCCCGGAGGGGACAACTAAAGACTTTACTCGCTCAAATTACTTTGAATTGGTGAGTGTCAAGTGCATGACTTGTTGTGTTTACTTGAATTATCTGTTTATACACGTGAATATCACTTGATGAGACGAGTGTGTATTTTATCGCACTCACTCTCCTTTACTCGAACTTTACTTGTATTAAACTTGATTTTCAAAGTCGATTGGAGTGAATCTCGTTGGCAAAATATACTCATTTACATGTGCATGTCGTGTTGTCGTGCGTGTCGTGTTGTCGAGTGGAGTGAACCTCCTCGACTTATGAGGACGCCCAATTCTCTTAGCCAATCTTGCAACTCGAGGGCTTGGTCGAGAAGCTTGATAAACCAAGAGAATAACAAAACACAACTTGATCTTTTGAGATCTTGTTCGGTATACTCATGGAGTATCACCCTTTTCGTGCGTGTTCTTAAAATCAAAACTTGATCTCTTGAGATCTCGTTCGACATACTCGACGAGTATCGCCTTTTTCGTGCGTATTTGATTACGGATCCGAGAGGGTGGAATGGTGGATGGAGGAAGTAATAAGTGAAGTTTTTACGGATTTAATACCTACCTGGATGACAAAGTGTCATCATGAGAGGGTATCGGATCAAGCCTTGGCGAAACAAGTGAAAATTAGTTCCTGAGAGCTCCTGTATCCTACTCAAGTGTGTTTAAATTATTAATCGTGAATTACTTGACTTTATCGCTTTATTTATGGTATAAATGTTATTGATACTTGAACTACGTGCTTGCATGACTTTCTTGGCCTCATTGAGTATTGGCTCATCCCATTAGTTTGTTTTCCTTAACAGGAACCGGAATGGAAGAAGTTAAAAAAATGCTGACTTGAGGCACTTTTGTATTAGTGTTTTGATTGTAATCGACTAGACACTTTTGGATGTTGTATATTTTGGGAAAAAGTGATTGTAAATTTGAATTTGTAATGTAAGATTGAATATTTATGTGTGGAAATGACTTTGTACCTTATTCCGATTTTCATTGTTAGTATTAGATTTTAAATTTGAATTGGAATTGTCTCGAGTCCTGGCGAGAGGTGGGTAGGCGTCCCGCAGATACCCTTGAATTCGCCCTTGGGAGAAGTGGGGGCATCACAGCTAAAGTTGATGCAGTTGTTAGTGTTGAAAAACTAGAGGAAAAATATGGTGATGTTGAAAACCTCATTGATAAAAAATATGATTTTCTAATTTTTAGAGATTTTATTAGTGATATGGATGGATTGAATTGTGGAGTATCTAATGAAGAATTGGTGAATATATTTGAATTTTTTGACAAGAGCGATCAAGTCAAGAAATTATTCGAGAAGTATAAATTTCGTTCACTACCGCGCGTGAAAATGAAATTGGAGATCTATTGCAAGTTGGTGTTGAATTTTATTTATACTACGACTGAATTTTTTATGGAGATTCAAGCTCGTGATGGCATTGGGGATGACAACATCAAGAGCTTGGTTTAAGGGAGGCAATGTAAGAAATTAAACCAAACAATTTTAGTATTAGTTTCCTAATTCTTTTTGGTGTCTTGTTTGTCTAGTTTCCATATTAGATTAGGAAATCTCAATCAATTTCCAAGTTTTGGTTTGTTTTAGAAAATTTTGCAGTTTATAAATACTGCTAGTCTAGTAGGTTATTATTTGAAGAGATGAGTTGAATTTTGAGAGTAGGTTTGAGAGGAAATCTCATAATTGAGATTTGTGAGTTGTCGTGAGCAAAAAGCTATGACTTCATATTTATTATTGTTCAGTTTTGAGTTAAATAAATTATTGAATATTTATTTTTCTCCTCTTCCCACATATTTTTATATGTGTCAATATTGCGTCCGCTGTGTGGGCGAGGATTTTTTGTGCTAACAGGAGACCAGGTCAAAATGTTTTTATTTTCTAAAGTTATATTCCCTCCGTCCTATATATTTAGTCAAGTTTGGGAATGTGTGCTTTTTATGCATAGTACATTCCACCAAAAAAACTTTTTTTCTTTTGTTCCACTTTTGCCTTTAATCATATGCTGGTCAAAGTAAAAAATAAAAAACAATCCCATCACATTTGTCTTTATGCATCATTAATGAAAAGTATAAGGTGAATTTCAGAGTATAAAGTAGTTAGAAATGTCAAGCATGACAAATATTTTGAAACAGTAAAAAAAAAAGTATGACATTTTCAATGGGACGGAGAGAGTACTATGAAACTCTAAAAATACCCAAAAGTCAAATAAAACACCTGCAATCTATAACAGAAAGTCCGTGCATATTTCTAATTGACAGATTTACTAATTAATTGCTTCAAACTAAGATATTATGGTGATATTTGACAAAATAAAACAAAAAAATTCTAGATTTGACAATCAAATTTGAAAAAAAAAACTCATATCTAACAAAAGAAATAGAAAATCTAAAAAAAATTGTTAGCTACAATCGCACATTCATTGTATCATTGTACATCCTCAGCCACTATTAAGACTTTTTTAAATCCTTATACTATATAAGATGAGCTTTGGTTAAAGAGTGGCTTTGAATTTTAATCACAAGAGTAGGGGCATTTTGGAAATGCGAAGTTATCTGGAGTGTAGTTGTAGTGTTGGGTACAAGTTAGGGTAGCATATATTTTATTGTATTTACCAAAATATCCTTATATTTTTACAGATGTAGTGATGATTTGTTGAGAGGTTCGGGTATTTTGGAAATGTTGGACTATTTGGTCATCTTTTTAGCAGTAGGTACAAGCCATAAAAGCTTCTGTGTTGGTGTAATTACTTAAATGGCCTTGCAAAGATATTGATGGGGTTGTCTTCACTAATTGAAGTATCATTTATTATCGTTGCTTTACTATTACAACCTCTACATATTCACTAGCCATTTGTATCTCAATCAAAATGAAGAAATGTGGTTTGCTAAGGAATTTATGTTTGAGCATCAGTTTTGCTTGTTCGAATGTCTTCTCCTTTACATCCTTCGGTTATATTCCTTTTGCCTTCTACGATAGGGTTATTTTTGCTCCCATTGTGCTCTAAACTCCAGTATGATTCTCAGGCGAAGCTATTCTTGGTGATTTAGTTTGAGGTGGGTTTTCATTCCTTCTTTTTTTTTAAATGGTGTGTTTTGGTTTGTGAAATCATAGTTTCTATCATGAGAGGAATGCAATGGAAATTTGATACTCTATTAGCATAACTTAGTTGTGACATTATTGTATCCCTAGAAATTTGGTTGGTGTGTATAATTTGAATGGTGTGGTTTTGTTGTAATAGGGTTGGAGCAACTGCAAGAAAAATTTTTGCCGAGAGTATTTGGAGTAAGGTAAACCAGAAAAATACTGCAATTCATTCATTTACGGTGTGTTTTCTACTGCAATTAGTTTTTCTATTGGAATTGAATTGTTTAGATGGTGTGGTTTCTTGTGTAATTGTTTACTTTCGTAATAAAACTGATTCATTTATGCAATTGATTTTGGTGGTAGTTAGATTCTGAAACGTTTTGAATTGGTAGTTCATACATTATCCTACTGATCTGAGTTTATAACAAAGTGTATTCTGTTATGCATTCATTTGTATATTTGCTTAGTCTATTCCTCAGAGGACTTTTTTTTTTGGTAATCCGGAACATGCCCTGACTCAAATCCTTAGGACCCTAGACAGCACACCAAACCGGAGGAGTCAGCCACGACCCCACGCAGTGACCCCGAGTGAGTCACGGGGGTTCAAGTCCAGGGTAAGATTCCTCAGAGGACTTGGATGTGGATAATTCAATGGTTGAAAGCAATAGAGAATAACTACCAATAAGAAATGGAATCGTAACTGATTCATGTACACTCTTAGTTAATCAGAGGTAATAGAAATGGTTTGGTATGTGCATGTGAGTCTAAGAGCCTAAACATGCCTTTTCTCCTGTCGTAGTTTAATGACAGAAGATTCTTAGTTGTTAACTGCATATTAAACCAATCAATATCCTACCAAAGGTGATAGGTTGCAATTTTATCATTTATTTTATTATTAATTTTCCCTATTACCTGACCCGATGTGGATTAATTGTTGGATTCTACTCACTTTTAGTATTTGACATATATTTCAGGGAGTAGAACGAAAATACCATAATAAGTGCCAATTTGATAGTCATTGGGAAAGAGTTCAAGTAGCAGGCGTCCAGAGGCTTTGTTCCTTTCCCTTGGGGAGCCGCCGCACAAGGCAGGAGCAATAGAGAGGAAAAGAGAAATTGAGCAGAGGATGAGCACTACCTTGGAGCTTGGTTGACTTTTCCTTCTTAGCCTTATAGTAGTTTTTCCTTTGGCATGTCAGGTGCAATTAAGAGACTGAATCACTTTCCGTAGTTTCTCGTTTTGCTTTATTCCTTCGGCCGAATTGAACTCGCGCGAGCAAGAACAATGGCCGCAGCTGTTGTTCCAATTTTGTATGGATTCTTCGCATCAAATATGAACTAATCTCTTCACTCTAGTCAAGGAACAACGGAAGCTTCGGGTCATCTAAAATTGTGAGATCGGTTTAATTTTGTCTTTCTCTTTTATTTATTAGTATTCGCATATTCTCTGATTACAGTGATTATAATTGTCCATTTAATTGATTGTCTTGGATCCGGATAATTAGTTGATTGGGTAATCTATTGTCAATTAGGGTATTAAATTCGTAATTGTTTAATTGCTCTAAAATAGTGACAACTAGCATGATTGATTTTGTGTCAGGAGAATACGCGGGCTAATCTAAAATAACCCTGGTAGTGCGTTATTTGGTTAGAATAAGGCTCCTCTAATACGTAAGGCAATTGGGAAATTAAATCTTATGGGCGTACCTAGGATTATTTCTCAATTAGAGCAGTGATTAACGGGCGTACCTTAATCACTGACACAGTAAGGAGGGGTTGACTGTCATTGCTTGTTTGGTAGTTATAACCTATTTATTGATAAATAATTGGAATTGCCTTTGTTTCGATGATCAATTAGGTGCGCCATTGCTGAAGTTATTTCTTGGCTAGAGCCATAGTTATCATTCATTTGATTTTAGTAACTTGTTATTTAATTTTTAATAGTTTCTTAGATTTTCTTTGAATTTCTTTTATTGTCATCTTCTGCACAAAAACACCCCCTTTATTACTGTGGATTTGAGAAGAAACAGTTACTCCCAGTCCCTGTGGATTCGACCCTGCTTACCACTATCTACAGAAATTAACTTTAGTTGAGCAGGTATTTATTATTGCACAGGCTAACAACCTGTCAATTTTTGGCGCCGTTGCCGGGGACTTGTGTCAGATTAATTTGTTTCTTTTTGAGTTCACCTTGTTTTCATTTTTAATTTATTTTTCTCTTATTTTTTTTATATAGTTTATGGCTGCTAACATTCTGTATTTTGATGATAGACTGGATTTTATTCCTGAATGGGGTTATGAGACTAATGTTTTTCCTAATGATCAATGGGCTGTTGCAAATTGTGGAACTTATTTTGACTCAGGTTATTCAACCGACACATGCCCCGCATTTCAAGATATTCTAAGTGCTCCAATTGATACTTTTGGAGATTTTCCACCTCGATTTCAAACGTGGTATGACTCTTACCCAAACAGGTATGATCAAGGATGGTGGGATAATTCCAATTTTAATTATGCGACCGGGCCAATGGATTTTCAACAACAAGAGTCTCAACAACCATCATCCATGTCAGGTATGTCTCTTCAGGAATTGATTGAATTATTTGCTACTAATACATATCGATTTTATCAGGAGACACAAGCGAGCCTTCGCGACCTGGCGGATCAAATGAAACAATTGACATCCAAGATAGCACGATTAGCTTCTCACCTTGAAGAATTGCCCTCACAAACCAATATCAACCTTGAAGAAGATGAGAGTGCAATTGTCCGGCCAAATGACATGGAACTGCAAGAGTTTCAAGAAAACGGACTTAAAGATGCAGTTGAAAAGGAAGCTGAAGTGTAAGAAATGAGACTCCAGGATCAACTCGTTCAAGTGAATGAATCCAGTGAACAATCTCCAAATGCGGTCACATCTCCTCCATTCCTTCATCAATATTCTCCTGACTCCTATTCTTCAACTTCTGTTACTGAAATTGATTTTATTATACCAGAAAATTTGAAATTTCATGACAGGAATAAGTTAAGAGTGGAGATGGCAAGATATCTTGAACCAATAAATACAAGTGAGGGAGGAGTGAATGGAGAATGCAAATTATCGTTGACTTGTTTGGCGCCATTTACTAGTCCATGGAAGCCCGTAACTCGTGTGCTCAAGGATTACTCTATTTACAAGGGCTATCAGAACTATATAGAGGATGAAACATTAAGACGAGCCACAAGATTTTATCCTCCCTGAGCAAACATGATAATGTCTAGCCAAAAACAGTAAAGAAAGACGCTCATTGGGAGGCAACCCAATTTCTTTTAGTTGTTTGTTCAATTCTGTTTGTTAGTTTAAATATGTTTTTCTTGAGTTTGACTGATTTCTGGTTTCAATTTTCGTTTTTTGATGATTCATAGGTATCTCTCTGACATGACGCGCCAGCGTCATGACATACGAAGAGCTCACGGTCAGATTCGTCAAAAAGGGGTCTCATCCTCTTGACGCGCCCGCGTGAAGTAACCTGGAAAGCTCCAGATTTCGTGCCTTCATGACGTGCCCGCGTCACGTTCGCGGGAAAGGTAAGTATTCAAAAAAAAGCTCAAGAACGATTATTGATTTTCTGTTAATCTCTACTTTTGAATTCCAAAAATAAATTTTGTCAATAATAAAAAAAAGATGATATATGTTAAAAAAAAAATTTAAAAAAAAAATTTTCAAGTAGGTAACAAGAAGAAAAAAAAAGAGTCTTTCCATAAAAACAAAAAAAAAATTTCTAAAATGAAAAAAAAAATGAAAAAGCAAAAAAAAAGAAAAAGAAAAAGAAAACACAAACACAAACACTATTTTCTTTTTCTTTTCCTTTCTTTCCTTTTCATTTTCTTTCTTTCCTTTCTTTCTTCTTTTCTTTCTTTTTCTTTCTTCTTTCTTTTTTCTCCTTCGTTTCTTCCTCCTGTTCGCCCGAAGCTCCTTCGCACGCAGCGACTGCCGCCGCCTACCGACGCTGCCTCCTTCGCGCCTCGCTCTCTCCACCACCGCAGATCCATCACCGCTCCACTGCCGCCGCTGGCGACCTCGAGTGCGCCGCCGCCGCCTCCTCATCCGCAGCCCACGTCTACCACAGTCGCGCGCCACCTAGCCCGGTGCCCATAGCAGCGCGCCACTCCACAGCGCCGCTGCCGTGGCGCGCACACCAAGTGACAGCCGCGCGCTGCTCACTTTCTCGCCACGGCCGCAGCTTCTGCCACTGCTCTCTCTCTCTCTCTGCACTCATCTCCCTTCCGCAGCCGCCACCTTCTTCCATCACCTTCCACCTGCGCACACAGCTACCACACGCCGCGGCCCATCACCACCATCATTGCCGCCCGCAAGCCCCTGTCCGCCACCAGGCTGCGAGCACAGCCGTCCGCTCCTTTGCTATGCCGTCGCACCCTGTGGGCATCTAGGTGTAGTCATACCTTCACTTTGACCCTTTGTTGTGATTCTGCGTCCAGGTGTAGTTATACCTTTACGTGACCCACTCTGCTGGTTTATTATTGAGTAACTTGAGGTCGGTTGTGGGGATTAATTTAGGTATCGTATGCTTGGAAGGTCTATTGCCACTTTGGTGTGGTAATTGCTACTTTCGTTTGTTTAATTGGAAGGTCTCTATGACGCTGGTGTGGCTAGTTCAAGTAGATGACTCTAATTGAATTCTTGGGTATACTCTGACCATTGTTTTCAAATGCTCATTTCATTGAGACTTCTATTGCGATTTGGTTGAGTTAATTCTAAAACTGATCGTCGACTTGGGAAGCTTGTGCTGCTCGATTTAAGTGTTGTTGTTGGTCGTATTCAGTTGATTTGCTGGCTTTGGAGTATTCTTCCTTGAATTTGCTAACGCCATTTGGTTGGACATCTGATTGACTGCAAGAGCTTGTGACTGTGTTGCTATTACTAGATCTTTGAACTGACATTGCTAGATTTAGCCCATTACTGGGGGCATTTGTTCAACTTTTGGGTGGAATTGTTGAGCTTTTGGGTGAGCTGAAATACTGTGATTGCTTGTTGAATTGGGGAGTTTCTATGACACTTGCTTGACTTATTCGAGTTGAGTGTATTTAATTGAATTCTTGGGATTACTCTGCCCATTGCTTTCAATTGCTAGGTTCGTTGAGGTTTCTTTTGGGGATTTTGGGTAAATTAATTCTGATATTACTTATTGAATTAGCACCCTGTGCCGCGTGATTTACCTTATGAGGTTGGTAGTTTTCAGTTGATTCGTTGGGAACATTCTGGATGTTGGTTTATATTGCTGATTTGGAGGGGCAGTGTCTGTGATTTTGGTATATTCGTTGGAGGGGCAGTGTCTATTACTCCGAGAGCAGGTTCAGAATTTGGAGGCTCGGATGCTCAACATCGACGCCAATGTAGCCGGCATGGCGTAGAATTTGGTGCAATTTTTGCATCATGAGGGTTTCCCTCCTCCATTTCCACCTCGCCCACCACTTTGACCCGACTCCAGGGAAGTACCGTTGCCCTTCTCCTTCCTTTTGCTGTTAGTTTATCACATTGAGGGCAATGTGTGATTTAGGTGTGGGGGGGAGCAAATGGGGGGTGCTAGCGTTTCCATTTTTTAGATGTTTTCTTTTTCCTTAATCATTGATGTTGGATTGTTGCCCCTATTTCTACTTTTGCCAAGTTTTAATAATAAAAATGTATCGAATTAATGTGGTTGAATCCAAGAGCATTCCTTTGGTGAATATTAGTGATCATGTAGCTCTTCTAATTTTTGGTTAATTTCTCTAGGCATAGGGAATGATTATTGGCATTTTCATGTGAATTGGTCCAATGATTAACTTTAGTTCTCCATGTTTGAAAAATGAGGCTAGCTGATGCAAAGTTTCTTTTGATTTTTGTGTTATTTTGAGTTTCTGATGTTATTTGGCTGTGAGTAAGAGTTGACTGTACTCTGCTAGTCTTTACTACCGAGTAACCGGGGATCTTCATCAAAAGTGTAGATTCTCGCGTCAAAAAGTATTAATTGCTATGAGTACGTGGTCACGTGGCGATAGAAGTTGAGTAACCGGGCTCTTTCATCTAACAAATGTCAGAGTTCGCGTCAAAAGGCTCACATGGCCAGCGACTAAGTCTTTTGTTACTATTGAGAAAAGCAAAAAAAAAAAAGAATCAAAACAAAAAAAAAAAGAGAAAAGTAGAAAAATGTGATAAAAAGTGAAGGTTGTGTTAGTGTATAATAAAAGTCAGCTTGCCGATTTATGGATTTAATGTTGAGATTTTGGTTAATAGTTGGACCATTTACTGATAAATGTCGTACGTCATTCCTTTTTATTAGATTAGTTAACCTGAAATTAGAGGAGTTTGTGGTTTAGAAGCTAACCAAAGTAATGTTTCTTGGATCTTGATCACTGATGCTGGATATATGTTTTTCTCGGCATCTTGGCAATAAGATAGATGGAGCAATAGCCATTATCAAATATGGGTGTTTGTTTGCTGTTCTTATGCTTGAGGACAAGCATGGTTTAGGTGTGGGGGGAATTGATAGGTTGCAATTTTATCATTTATTTTATTATTAATTTTCCCTATTACCTGACCCGATGTGGATTAATTGCTGGATTCTACTCACTTTTAGTATTTGGCATATATTTCAGGGAGTAGAACGAAAATACCATAATAAGTGCCAATTTGATAGTCATCGGGAAAGAGTTCAAGTAGCAGGCGTCCAGAGGCTTTGTTCCTTTCCCTTGGGGAGCCGCCGCACAAAACAGGAGCAATAGAGAGGAAAAGAGAAATTGAGCAGAGAATGAGCACTACCTTTGGAGCTTGGTTGACTTTTCCTTGTTAGCCTTATAGTAGTTTTTCCTTTGGCATGTCAGGTGCAATTAAGAGACTGAATCACTTTCCGTAGTTTCTCGTTTTGCTTTATTCCTTCGGCCGAATTGAACTCGCGCGAGCAAGAACAATGGCCGTAGCTGTTGTTCCAATTTTGTATGGATTCTTCGCATCAAATATGAACTAATCTCTTCACTCTAGTCAAGGAACAACGGAAGCTTTGGGTCATCTAAAATTGTGAGATCGGTTTAATTTTGTCTTTCTCTTTTATTTATTAGTATTCGCATATTCTCTGATTACAGTGATTATAATTGTCCATTTAATTGATTGTCTTGGATCCGGATAATTAGTTGATTGGGTAATCTATTGTCAATTAGAGTATTAAATCCGTAATTGTTTAATTGCTCTAAAATAGTGACAACTGGCATGATTGGTTTTGTGTCAGGGGAATACGCGGGCTAATCTAAAATAACCCTGGTAGTGCGTTATTTGGTTAGAATAGGGCTCCTCTAATACGTAAGGCAATTGGGAAATTAAATCTTATGGGCGTACCTAGAATTATTTCTCAATTAGAGCAGTGATTAACGGGCGTACCTTAATCACCGACACAGTAAGGAGTGGTTGACTGCCATCGCTTGTTTGGTAGTTATAACCTATTTATTGATAAATAATTGGAATTGCCTTTGTTTCGATGATCAATTAGGTGCGCCATTGCTGAAGTTATTTCTTGGCTAGAGCCATAGTTATCATTCATTTGATTTTAGTAACTTGTTATTTAATTTTTAATAGTTTCTTAGATTCTTTTTGAATTTATTTGATTGTCATCTTCTGCACAAAAATACCCCCTTTATTACTGTGGATTTGAGAAGAAACAGTTACTCTCAGTCCCTGTGGATTCGACCCTGCTTACCACTATCTACAAAAATTAACTTTAGTTGAGCAGATATTTATTATTGCACAGGCTGACAACCTGTCAAAAGGCCCCTTACATCTATTTTACTCAGAGATGACCTAAACCCTCACTTTATTTCATAGATGCTTTGGGAGGGCAGATAATCTGAGAACTAGCAACAGAACCT
Organism: Coffea eugenioides; assembly: GCF_003713205.1. NCBI lineage: Eukaryota > Viridiplantae > Streptophyta > Magnoliopsida > Gentianales > Rubiaceae > Coffea > Coffea eugenioides. The sequence goes on from NC_040040.1 coordinate 46,159,800, forward strand.
TATTTTTGGTGCGTTGGAGGGCCAGTAACATAACCTTATTTCTTATCTCTTAATCTTCTTTCAGCAATATTACATTTTGACCTTGAGTTGTGATTGACAATCACGAGTAACATGACCCAGGGGCCCAATCATAAAGCTCGGATGCTTCCTTTCTTATGTATCCAACTAAATTTATAAAATCATATATGAACTTAAAATAAGCATTGCATAAAAATGATCTATTGCTTCCCAATTTGTGACTTAAAATTTTGCTATTTCCGTTGTAAGTCGGACATGATGTATGATCCTAGAAGTGGAGTTCTGCAATTAGTGAATAACCCTTTGTAACTATTAACATGCATTCTTCTCTTTTATCTCTCAAAATGAACATCAACCCACAATCCAATTGAATCACAAAATGAACAAGCATCACATTAACATACTGATATAGCAAACATATCAAAATGCACTCTTCTCATTGATATGTACGTCTCAACCAATTCAACTTTTTCAAAGAACACATAGAAACCATCAACTTAACACTAAAAGAGCATTCAATAAACTTCAACAATTCCCTTCATGTTCTAATATAGAATATTTTTTTACTGCTTATCTATTTCTAAAAACTCCTTCAAACAGATAAATTAAATGTCTTCATAATATTAGATTGAGACAGAACCAAGAACACACGTATATCAAATGAAATTACCTATAATCCATGAAATCCAAGTTGAATCATAATCTAAAGGAAGGGAGACTGAAATTTTTTTGGACTCAAAACCTACAAAATTGCTCTACAATCTAGGATTAGTATCTAGCAAATCAATTGCATTCCCTCTAAAACTCTTATCCAATTGAACTGTCACTTGCTTAATGGACCTTCTAGAGTGGTCAGAATTCTCCCATATACTTGTACAAAGTTCAACACAAGAAAACAGCAAAACCAATAAGGTCTTTCCATTTTAGCAAAGCCATTTAAAGACTACACATGCAACAGTTAATCCCTCCTTATCAAGAACTTACACATAGAAAATTTGATCAACCAGTTGATGAACAGAGACAAAGAAGACTAGAGGTGACAAAAAAATCAAGTGTTGAGAAGAGTAGAGCCTTCTAAAAGACAAGAGAAGGCATCGGAAGATGATAAACACTAAAAATGTTAACCTAGCATCAACTATCGGGTCCTTTCATCCATCAAATTTTCCCGCTTATTACCAATTTATATGTATAACACAATCAATCAAAAAGATATAAACAAAGAAAAAGACCAGAAAAAGGGGGTGTCACAAATGAAAAAGTTGAATCTTGAGAAGAAAAGAACCGCCGAAAGAGTAAAAACAGACAAGACACGGGTTGAGAAGGGGATTAGAGTATAAAACTAGGCAATGGATTGTCCTCCTCTGATATGCAATGTTATGGTTTAATATGATATCAAACTTTTGAATTATGTGTTTTGGTATTACTAAACTTTCGTTGTTATTTACTCAATCTTCTAGCAACTTATATACTTTCTGGACTCAATGAAGTAACAATAGTGCAGAAACTTATAGTAGTCAAATGAAATTCATACATTACAAACCATATGTTTAACTTGCCCTCTACCTAATGAATATAGCACCAATAAGAAAGAACAACCTTAAAATTCTCTTTAACCACAAGGACCAAACCATAGTTATTAAACCCAGTCCGGCCCAGCGGTAGAACCAGTCAGCTTGGTGACCCAAGCATTAGATCGGGTCCGGTCTCTAGTTTGACCGGACAAGCAATTGATCCGGTCAAATCTGGTTGACCCGGTGATTCAACCGAGAATCTACCCGATTTTCAATTGACCCGATTTATCTCTTCTTTTTTTTTTTTTAATTGTGGGTCTTTGTTTTGAAACAAAGTATATATATGCTTTTGATAAGATTTGTACATTGGATCATCATTTATATATATATATATATATATATATATATATATATATATATTAGACTTTACCACTTGCTTTGTTTTTATTTGATAACTAAATATTTTTTTAATAAACTTGTTTATTTTTTTGTTGTACAATTAATCCTTTTAACTTTTAAACTGACAATATTTGATTACTTAGAAAATTACTTTTTAAAAAAAAATAAAAAATAAAATAATGAAAAAATAATGCTATATTTTTTAAAACAAGCGATATAAATTTTGTTTTATACTTGACTATATTATTTATTTATTTAAAAGTATGATAAAATGAAATTAATTCTTCCATTAATATCTATATATTTATTATATATCTTTCTAAGTATAATAATTAGTATCTAAAAGCACTTTATTATATATTTTATGTATATTAAAATTACTATTATATATTTATAAATATCAAATTAATACTCACTGGTTCAACCAGTTACCCACTGGTTGACCCAATGATCTAATCTCTTTGCCGAATTCCTTATCGGGTTCTTCCCCCTAGTTTTGCAGATACAAACAAAAGGGCTTAGTCTAAACAACGCCCTAATAATAAATAGGGAAAATGACCTGTTTCATCCCTTACATTTCACAAAAATATTCTTTTCGTCCTTCACTTTTAAAATGAAGCAATTTCGTCCCTGACATTTAAAATTTAAAGCTATTACATCCTTGAACCCAATTTTCAATCTAAATCAAACCACCTATCAACCTGATTACAAATTTTGGAGGTATAATTGGTAGATCACTTGGTTAACTCAACTTGAATATAACTCAACTTGAATTCCTACATTGTCATTGTATACACTGATGGTTTTATGTACCTACCATATCATTTCAATTTAAATTTAAGCACCAAATTTTGTATTTATGATACACATTTAGACTCGCAAGCGAATATACTAACGGTGCATGAAAAGATTTACTCAAAAGAAAAACCCGACTATTCCAAAATAAATAATGGCCTTTATGTCATAATATTTATTTTTTTGGTTTGATAAATGTCATGTGAATATGATGAAATTGACCGAGTGACCTATCAATTCTATCTCCTAAATTTATTACTGGGTTATTGGATGGTTTGATTCAGATTGAAAATTAGGTTTAGGGATGTAATAGTTTTAATTTTTAAATGTCAGGGATGAAATTGCTTCATTTTAAAAGTGAGGAACGAAAAGAATATTTTTGTGAAATGTGAGGGATGAAACAGGTCATTTTCCCTAATAAATAATTGGCCATCTACAATGCTACATTTACATTTGTTGCCCCCCTTTGCAATGTTCACTTTTTATGACTTAATTTTACAATTGTTTTCATTTTCTTGATTTAATTTTACTCTTTCAGAGAATAATATTCATGATCACAACTAACCGGTGCCCAAAAGCACTAGTTAGCTAGACGCGCAGAACATTACAATAATTGAGAAACAATAATACTTTTTAAAAATTTTCCGTAAATCATGCGGCATGCAACTTGCCTACGGGGGAAGGGCATCAGCTGATTGCATTGATATTGACAGAAAATTAAAATGTCAAGGTTTGGAATACAACTAGACAAGTGCATATTTGCCACCTTATCCTTAAGTGTGTATCTAATCACATACCATACGGAAATATATAATTACGACTAAATATATTTTTTTATACTAAAAATACTGTTTCATAATTGGATGAAATAGAGAACTTAAGTTAGGTGGAATATGGCTATAATAAGCCGTTTTTTTCTTGTTAATGTAATTAAAAATATAAGAAGTGGACGTATTAAGCTTACCTCAAATTATTGACCAGAACAATTATGGATAGTTATACAAGATGTACGCTGCAAAGCCTAGCTGACTACTAAATCTTTCTTTGAAAAGCCAATAGCTAGGTGTCTAAGATACCCCTATTAATTTGAGCAATTTCATGATTATCATCCAAGAAAATTTCGCTGGTCATTTCGGTTTCGGATCTGGAATGAATAGATTCAACAGATGAGAGAATTAAGAATACCGACTAATTTGCCACCTTCAATTCTCCATCAGCATGACAAATGCATCATAATCCGAACCAGGGAAATTTTCTTACTTGCGTTCCTCTTCCTAGTGGGGGAAAGTGCTCTCAGGTTTAGTATAATTAACCTTGAAGGAAATGCAAACGGAAAACATACATAAGAGCAGAGCTACGTACAGACTTTGAAGCTTTAAACAGTATCTAGAGTCATAATTAACCATCTATTACTGAGAATAATATATGTGGTTTGACTAACGTATGCCTAATGGGCACTGGCTAATGTGGATAAGATTAGCATAATTGATGAATTTTAGCATTTAAGAGGCGATATCTTTAGTTTTGGAAATCTTTTGATAAGGAAATAATTTTTTAATTGGCAAAAAAGACCATTTTAAATAAAACAAAAAGTCGGGTGAAAGTTTGACTACTTGTGCTTCATTTTCATCTCTTTTTATTCTTTTCCTTTTTGTTTAGTTGTCTTTTTAACATAAATTCAGAAGTCTAATAATTCATTTTCGTAAACCTGTTTTCTCACAAGTATTGCAACAAAATTAAAGATATTTGTTTTGAAAAATAAAGATATTATAGATGGCTAAATCTCATTTTAGCTACGCAACCTTCTTTGCCCTCCTGATCTTCTGCTTCCTCCTTCTCGCATCAAATGGTGAGTTGTATGTTAGTCTTTATTCAGATATCTTACACTTTTCTAGTCTTAAATGGTGCACATATGCATAGAATGGTGTATGTTTGTATACTTTTCTGTCTCTGCCCCTCTCTTAGTGAGAGAATGTCGAGTGTCAAGGAAAAAAGTGGTCCACTAGTAATGAATTAGAATAGTTATACATATGTATCATGTCAATGTACATTCTCAATCATGATTCTTATGAAAGTATGCTCCATTCGCTTCTTAATACATAATATATGGCTGCTCAATGTGCAGCCTTGTAACACAGCTAAAGTTACAGATATTCTATTTCACTTTTTAATTTGTCGCCTCTTGTTAGTATGTTTGAAAAATATATACATATAGTGTTGCAAGTGAAAATTCACATGCCATAAAAAGTACAAATGTGAGAGATTGGTGAAAAAAATGAGACAGAGGAAACCAAAACTTATAATATGAGCGAACAATTATCCTTTAGGTAGACAGCCTAATCCCTCGTGCTAAAAACATTAGACCAACTCGCGCACATTCTCACTTTGATCCAAATAATCATCTCTGGTCTGGGAAATGTTTTCCCATAAAATGCAATAGGCGATGCAGGTTCCGAGTGGGGGCTGTCTCTAGTGATTGCGTCAAATTTGGCCGTCAAATCAATTCTACTGTCGTTTCAGACGCCGAATGAACAATTCCTACTGTTTTTTACAATTTGAACTGTACGTTGCAATGGAATAATGGCTGCCAATTTAGTGGAATTGGAGATATGCCGCTAACAATTGTATTAGTTTGATAATAATGATGCAGTGCTCGTCTGGTTATCATCGCTAAGTGATAACTTATTATTCTTTTCACGTGTGTCTGTGACCATTTGTCTACTAACCACTTATTAAATTGAATATTGGTGTTGTTTTTCTTGGATTTCAACCTTTTTTCGGAAAGACATGTGACCATTATGTTTGAATAAGGTGGCATTAATTAAATTTACTTATGTAGCTCTTGCAATCAAAATAATTGTCTATTATACGTGCATTGGAATTTAGAAATTTTTTTAAATGTCAAAATTTGAAAGAAACTAATGTTATGTATTGATTTCAAAATGGCGACTCTTATTTTGAAATATAAAGAAAATGAAAACGTGACACTAATAATAGAATAGGAAGAGTATCTCTAAAGAAAGGGACAGAGAAAGTAGTTTACTAATTTATTTATTTATTTATTTTGTGTAGGAAGTAGCTTTTATTCTAGGGTACTTCAGTAAATAGCTTGTTTCAAAAAAAAAAAAGAAGAGATAATTGAAGTTGGCGATCAAGATTGTTTGATAGTTTGATTACATGCGAACTACAATTTTTTATCATTTTCTTAATTATTTGGTGAATGAAAGACCAAATTAGTATTAAACTATTAGATAAAAGGATATAGCCAACACAAAAATGCTATATCCACTTATAAACCAATATATTTTTATCTTCTGCAAAAGAACTGTATTGATCAAAACTTTACAAACATGGAGGTTTTTGACGTAATGGGAATTAGGTTAATTGTTAGAAAGAATCTGCAAAATGGAGTAGAGAAAGGTGGAGGCGGTTTGGGATGTAAAGATTGGTAGTTGATGGAAATTTTGTTTTGAGAATGCATTGAGGTTGAATTTCTTTGAAACATTAGTGTCTGTTTAGGGTGAGAGTTTTGGGGCAACGTGAAGAGCCCATGTTGGGAATTTTGGGCTGTAAGAATTGCCCCTGGTTGGGTTTTTTTGCCTGCTGGATTGGCTCGATTGTATAGGATGGGATTTGGGTTTTCTCCATTGGCAGAAGTGCGGGCCTTCCGACCTACTTACTTTAATCCTTAAAGGATTCCTTTGAACGGGAATATATTATAAGATTTAATCTTAGCAATTAGGAGTGATCTTTTATTATTATTATTATTATTGACAAGAGAATTCGCAGTCACTATTCGAGAGTGAGTATTGGGTAAACTGCGCGCCGTACAATAACTCGCCAATCACACGAAGGGTAAGATACACAAAGTCAATGCAGTGATCTTTACCATCTCAGCCAACTCAAGTAATCTCTACCTGTAACTATCCATTTAATAATAGAAGAAAAGGGCAGCACCCACACCCACATAAGAAAAAAATGCAAGCTTTAGTTGGGGAAGCGCTTGAGCACCAATGAAGCTTGGGTTTACGTGGTCACTTCTGTAATTGGATAACCAACATTGAAAATCGTTTTTACATTGGATGGTTTGGTCTTTTGATGATTTGTAGGTTGTTTGGAACATAAATGGTTCAAGAAGTCGAGGGAATTAGGAAACTTTGTTTTCTCTTTTATCCTTTTGAATTTAAAAAGGGTAATTTAGGATATTCGAAGAATATTTTAATCAAACATTACAAGTCAGGGAGGTTTGTGCAATTTTAAAAATTAGAGACGAACAACATGAAATTCTTAGAAACTACAAGGAAGGTTCCGAAATTATCCCCTGGTAATAACCTTGTGGTCTGTACTTATTAGTAGGGTGAGAAATTTTATTCTATGTAGTAGGACGCAGGGGTGGAGCAATTTACAGTTGAGGGTGGGTAAGTGCTCCCTCAAATTTTTAAAATTTCCTTTCATACCTTACACAATTATTGTCAATTGTATTTTTATTTAGTTATAGTTTAACAGTTTGTACCCTCTCAAACTATAGATATTGTGTATTGCACCCCCACAAACAAAATAATAGGGGGTACTTACCAAAATTTAAATTAATCGAAGCCCCATGTATAATAAGAAACAAGTGAATCAAAATCCAAAAAATATGAAAAAAGATAGTACATGTATAAAAAGTCAAATAATATGACATTAGACTAAAAGTAATATTAAAGGGATAGCCAATTATATTTATTGTATTGAAGAGATAAAAGAGCTAATTATGGGAAAAAAAGAACAAAGAAAAATACACTTAAAATATATCTACATTACAAAAGATTTCTTAGAATATTTCTTACTTTGCTAAATTTGAATTAAGTTGTACTATTACTTCTTTATTTGGTTGATTTATTAACTCACTCTTTGATGATTCGTAATTGTATAACTTATTTGGGTATTAAAGATACTGCAATTTAATACTCTGATTATGCATATAATTTTGTAAAACACAAATATTAGTTATTTAACTAACTAATAAAACAAGAGAACATGCTAATTCTAATTTTGCTTTTCAAGAAAACATTTCTGAAGATTAGTCGCATTATGCTAACTATCAATTAATAATGCAATATAGTACCTATTATATAAGAAATTAGGCGTTTTCGCATTTTGTTGTTGTCCATACCATCAAGATAGTTGTTTTGAGCCTTGACCAATTCCAACTACCACCAATATAGTTGGTTCTCGATCTAGCCCTTATGTTGCCTAACAATAGGCAATCGTCCCTCCTAACTTTCGGTCGTGACTCCGCCATTGATAGGATGGCACTTGTGCCAATGTATAAATGCTTTCCATACAGTATCAACAATGTATTTCAGATCCGTCGATCAGTCTAATACAATCACAAGTCTTTACCGTTCAATTATAAACAAGATTTTTGTAGGAAACTTAAAAAAATGCTTTGAACCAGATATAGTTTTGATATACTTAATAGGATGTTTAAAAGTCAATGATTTTATTCGACCGACAGAAAAGTTAATTTCGACTTGTATGGATATGCGGTTGATTTTGAACATGAATATCCAATATTCTGATGCAGATTAGAAAACATGTGAAAGTAAGAATAATTGGCATGCCAATGTTTCAATGTTGCTTTTGCCCTTTGGCACATTATAACAAAGGGTACGGCTGAAGTCAAGTCCATCTCAAAATGAACAGCATACTTGGTTTCACTTACGAGTTACAAAGGAGGAAATAAAGAAAGGAAATGCACCAAAATTTCTCATCCTTTTGTTTCTTAATGTATGCATTTTTTACCTTGTTTTGGTGAGTGAGATCTTAGTCGAATCCAAAATCTTTTATTTACACTAATTTTTTCGTATCATCTAATCTATCCCTCCTCCAAAACCTCTCATCTTTTTGTTTTTCACATATGCATACGTACAATTGTGCCATTCCTTGTAAATTTTCTCATGCCAAACTATTGTGCTATTTTCTCTGAAATTTTCAACAATCATGCGAGCAATAAGGAACGATTTGTAAAGAAATGGCACTATCAAAGATATATTATTATAATCATGCTGAAGCTACAAGGAAGATTACTTGACAAAGAAACGTTGGGGAAGAATAATTTTATCTGAATGACTTTTCAGTGGCATATATTATGTCTTGCAGAGAGGCAATTAAAATT